>NW_020954598.1:20245112-20387086 GCF_900497805.2 Vombatus ursinus
TAATTTTCAACATTCACTTCCATAAGATTTTCAGTTCCAAATTTTCTCCCCATCTCATCCCTCCCCCCACCCCAAGATGGCATGCATTCTGAATACCCCTTCCCCTAATCTGCCCTCCCTTCTATCTCCCCCCTCCCTTTTCTTATCCCCTTTTTCTTCAATTTTCCTTGTAGGGAAAACTATTTTTACATGTAATTGGAGAAAAAATAAAATACTATTAAGTTAAAAAAAAGAAAAAACTGTTAGGGTCCCTATTTCAGTGCCCTTGCAAGCTGTTCAGCAAAATTCTGTTGGCTAGTCTAGAAGAGAGTAATAATGAAATGAAATGCCTTTTGGATTGTCAAGGGAGCCTTGGCCTCCATTTCTGGGCCTTGGAAGCAGGGCACAATTGGGTAATGGGAGCCAGGTTAAGACAGGGCAGAAATACTGAATAGAGACTAGAGGTGCCCTCATATGGAGATGTTAGGAAGGCTAGACAGTATGTTATCAGGAGCAGATCAGGCTCCTCAGTCTGGGGTCCTGATAAGGTTATGTGATCCATCTTTCTGCCTCTAGGAAAAATAGCTATTCCCATGTCTCAAAATAAGAGATTTCTCCTGTTCTTCAAGATCTACAGAAGGGATAGAAGGGGCCTGGGACAGGCAGGGGAAGGAACCTTGGAAAAGAAAGTCAGTCACCATATGAGGAAGGAAAACACAAAGGAAAAAAGGAGAGTAAGAATCCTAGGAAAAGAAAGGAGGCAGCAGAAAAGGGAGGCAAAGGGTTGGGTATCGTTCAAGCTCCCACCTACACCTCCCCTCCCCTACCTTGGGAGGAAGGGAACTCACCTGAGATAAGGACCAACAGCAGGTCATCAGCTGTCAGCTTCTCTGCTAAGTCCCGGATGGCCAGTGCAGCCTGCTGGGCATTCCCATCAGGCAAGTTGTCCTTTGCTCCCTCAAACACTTGGATACAGCTGTTTGGCTTCAGCAGCATCTCCCTGCAAAGGGGGAGTAGTGGGTCCAAGACAGAGGAGGCTTGTGTTCCTGACATTTTCCTACCCTCATTTCCGGGCTATAGGGAAGATTTGGAATGGGGAGAGAGGGGATGACTCTTCTAGTTAAGTCCCAAAATTTCCAAACTTCCTACCTGACATGGGGCCATCTGAGGTGTCCCCTGCTTGATTACAGAGATATTCTCTTTCTCAAATAGGCCTGAACTAGGCAAGCTCAGCTGATGGAAGAAAAGGAATCAACCTGCCAAGTCTCAAGACCAAGCCTAGCACATGACCCAAAGTATTTTATTCATCCTACGTAGATAGGCAGAAAGAATCTGTTCTATCAGGATCCGAAGAAGCCTGTGAGGTGGAAGATGGGGAAAGGACCCTAATCATAGCACCTAGAGTGTCCTCTGTAGCAGTTTCTCTCTCTCCCCTGCCCCCCATTTTGCCCCCCCCTTACTTCATGTCAGTATGTTCCATAGCTTCTTGGATACCCTTGGGCACGCTGATCACACCCTGAACCAGGTGTTCACTCAGTAGCTCCTCTGTCACTGCCGCCATGCCCAGCACAGCTTTGCCAAAGCCTACCAGGTAAAGATTGTGGTGGAGCTGGAAGTTTCTGTCCCGAACCTTCAGCTGTCCAGTCTCTGTGTCCAGTGCCAGGACCCGGTGTAACATGGGGCCTGGCATCACGACCCCCACTGCACCCTCAAACATTTTCCAAGCATGCTCTACCAGAGCCACGTTGCTAGTAGACCAGGAAGCTGGACTCCCCCAAAGTACTGCAGTGGGGCGAGCGCGCGCAAAGCCAGGGAGGATTCGCAGTGTGGCAGCCATGTCTAGCCCACTCTTAGCAGGGCCTGGCATCCATGATCATCTGTAAGAAAAAACGTCAGAAACAAATGAATTCTGTGTGTCTTTCGTGGGACTGACCTCCATCTAACCTCCAGAGACCATGGTAGGCGATGTAAAATAGTGGAACTAACGTGAGATTTAGAACCAAAAGACCTAGGTTCATGGCTCTATCACTTACTATGTGTGTGACTTTGTACAAGTCACTTAAACTCTCTTGGTTTTCATTTCCTTCTCTTCAACTTCAGGAACCAGATGGTCTCCCAGGTCCCTCCCTACTCTGAAACCCTATGATTCTATGATCTCCAAGAGCTCTAGCTTCACAGGGGTTGCTATGGTAATGGACAACTTAAAAAGCTCTGAAAGGCTTTCCTCAGTTCTAGAACTGCTGGCCCTCATTCCTAACCTCTGATCAAAACACTTCCCACTCCCATCCATTGTTTCATCGTTCTCTGTGTCCTACTGTTTCAGGCTGCTTCCCAACCCCCTATTCCCCCTTTGAAATCCCCACACCCTAAGGGCCCAACCTCTCTTCACCAGAAGCCCCCACCACCCCAGGTATAGCAGAGGCACAGCCCTGGCCCATTTTCTTACTCCCTCTGTTCTTCTGGGTTCCCAAATGGTTCTGTCTCAGAGTCCAGAGGTCCTGTTACTCAAACTCTCCAGCAAGGTCATCCTTAGCAAAAGTTAATCATTCACAAAGGGAACACCGCCTCAACAACACCCCCTGAACCCAGTGCCCCATCCCCAGATGTCTACATCCCTATCCCAGTGCCAACCACACCTCCTCATAAGCATTTAGTCCTGTCTCTCCACCACTCTTCTCTATCAAGAGACCCCACTTGGCTGTCTGAATGCCCCAAGTTCCACTCTGCTGTAAATCATTGTTGAGCCTAGGAAAAGACAAAGCCTGAAGTGCAGAGGATGATCAGGGCGGCATCTATCATCCTCATTCTGATATGTAAGAATCACAATCCACTGGGTTTAAGAGATCAATTTCTATTTACGGCAGGCTGAGGACTCTGACCCAAGGTCAGTCCTCAGGTATTCCACCCCAACACTCTTGAAATCTGATGTAGCCTCCAAGGATCAGATCCACTGAGACAGAAAGAATCTCTCTATCCCACCACTACTACCAGAGTGCCTAAAATCATGGGCTGGGGGAAGAGCAATCAACAACATCCATTCACTTCCAAGTGTGGTTCAGAGGAAAGACCCCTAATCTGGCAATCAAAAGGCCTGGGTGGTAGAGTATTTGACTTGGAGTCAGAAAAACCTGTTTTTTTGAATTCTGATTCAAACACTTAGGTTCAAAGAATTATAGGGTCATATAGGTTTACAGATTTAGAGCTAGAAGAGATTTAGGGATTATCCCCCTTCACTTTAGGGATGAAACTGAAGCACAAAGGTTAGTGACTTGCTTAAGGTCACACAGGTAGTGAGTGAGTGAGTGGCAGGTTCAAACCCAGATCCCATGACTTCAAATCGAGTGTTTTTTCCATTGTGCTGTGCTGCCTGGTTGGATGACCCTGGACAAGACTTGACCTTTTTGAGTCTCAATTTCCTTATAACACCTACCTTAAAGTTTGCAGTGAAATTCAAATGAAATACTGTAGGGAAGGCTCTTTGCAAACCTTAAAGCCCTATCAGGTACATTTATTATTAGTTCTGGCTCTGCCAATGACTTGTTATATGACCTTAGGCAAGTTATAAACTCTTTTCTCCCCTGCAAAATAAGGGGATTGAATTGAATGATTTCTCAGGTCCTTGGTGCTAACCATTTGCATTCCCTACCAAATGTGACAATAAGCCCTAGGTAACAATGAAAAGGAACCAGGAGCCAAGACAAAAGCTCAAGGACTGAAGAAGAGGCTGAACTCACTGAGGAAAGACCAACTAGCTATTTTCGCAGAGAGGGCCAGTGGCAGTGAAGAGGTGATGGGACCTGGGCCCCTGAAAGGAAAAAGACCATGTCTTTGAAAGCAACCCAGTCCCTGAATTTTCCCATACATTTCAGTAGCCCAGATCATTGGAGTCTCAGCCCAAGGCATCTGGCCCACCTCAGCCCACTTAGATGGCTTAATTAGCTTACTTGACAATCCTTTCACTGTAGCTCTTAGCCCACCCCAGACTATATAACATTCCTTTCACTATTGCACCTGGCCCACCTCAGACTACTTACCATCCAGATCCTTTCACTGTCCTTTTTTGTATATAAGCATCAGTCTCACCCCTCTTAAGTTGCAGATCCCCTAAGAATCTTGCCCACTATTATTAGGGTTATAATAAACCTTGTCATTTGACTGGAAGAAGGTCTGAGTGCATGAATTCATTCCAGGTGGACATCGCCCTGTACCCCTTTGAGGTTCCCAGCAATTCCAAACCACATCAGCAGTAAGGGCTGGAATGAAAGGCGGGAGAGGAAATGATGGTGGGTATTTCATTGCACATTGCCATAAAATAATTAACTTACAAATTAGCTACAAACTAAGATGGAAAAGCATCCCTACTGAGATAATGTGCCATAGACTTTATATTATGGATCAAATTTCATTTTCAAAGAAATCATATGGTATAAAGTATCTCTTACTTTGATGTAGAAATCTTAGAATACAACCACAACCTACCTCCCCCAAACAATAAAGCTTTGTTGTGTTTTTTCCAGTAATTATCCTAGAATGGAGAAGCAACCTGGGTTCCTAGTCACTAGACTTGGGGTTCTTTGTTCATGAGAGCTTTTTTTTGTTTTGTTTTTTGCTTGATGGTTTTTTTTTCTTTTTTTTTTTGGTTAGGCAATGGGGTTAAGTGACTTGCCCAGGATCACAGACCTAATAAGTATTATGTGTCTGAGGCTGAATTTGAACTCAGGTCCTCCTGAATCCAAGGCCGGTGCTCTATCCACTGTGCCACCTAGCTGCCCCTGTTGCTATGTTTTCTCATGTGCTACTTCTTTGCCATGGAGCCTGACAAGTCATCTCTAGCAGCGGATGTGTCACCTATAATTGACATTTGGAGGAAAATATACCTTAATCATATTTTACATTCTGGGACTATCCCTGCCTCTGGAAAGGGGTATTCAAATCTTTTGCTGGAGAGGAGATAAAAAAAACCCATCCTTAAAAAAAGCCCCAATCCTTAAGAAATAATAGCCAATTTCTAAAATGCTCACATTTTCATAAGGTTTACAAGGTTCCAATATCCTTGAGAGGTGAAAGTGCAAATGTTATTATTTCCATTTTACTGAGGAAGAAACTGAGGCACAGAAAGGTGAAGTGACTTTTGATGGTCACACAGCTAATAAGGGTTAAAACTAGAAATAAACCCACGTCTCTTGAATCCAAATTCAGGACTCTCCACTGCAGTGATGTGCTGCTTTTAAACCATGGGTACTTAACCTGAGCTCTGTGAATTTTTTAAAAAGTATTTGATAACTGTATTTCAACGTAATTAACTTTCTCTGTAGTCCTACACATTTTATTTTACCCATTTAAAAATATTGAGAAGTGGTTATAGACTTCACGAGATCGCCAAATAGTTCCATAATAAAAACCAAAACACTTAAGATTCCCTGCTCTAAGCTTCCCTTGGGCATTGATTATGCCTGCTATGCTCAATAAATGTTTAATGAATCACCCCTTCTCATGTATTCAATGGATCTGTAATCTTATCCATAGCATTTTTCAATCCCAACTCATAACAGCAACAGTTCACATTTCCATAGCCCTTTTACATTTTACCAAGAGCTTTCGTCCCAACCAGCTTGTAAACAGGTGACACCTTGGTCATAATTTCCATTTTACAAATAAGGAAACTGAGGCTACAGAGGGAAAAGCGACTTGCCCAGGGTCTCACAGACAATAGATGACTAAACCTTGGTTTCAGGATCACTTTTCAGCAAACTTCATTCCGTGATTCATTCAATAAACACTGATTATGTGCTAAGGGCTGGGGAGCTTTGGCTGGGAGCAACTAAGAGGAACCTCAGAGGTCTTATTTTACAAGAGGAAACTGAGACCTAGAATAAAATAAACAACAGTCCTAAGGTAATGCTTGCGGCTCCTCACACAAGACACTACAACTCCACCTCTCGGATTTTCTCTTCAGTGTTTCAACGGTGGGCAAACACAAGCCCAGAGGGTACAGCAATCTTGCTCCAGGTCACTCGAATACACAGGGATCATAAGATGCGGAGTTTAAAGGGGGATTGGAGGGCACCTAATCTGATTACCGTGTTTTACAAATTGGGAAATTGAGGCCAAGGGAGGGTAAGGGTTTCACCTAAGGCCACGAGTAAGTGACTGAAGCAGGAGTCTGTCTGCAAACCCAGTGCTCTTTCCAGAGGCAGGGAAGAGCTAGAAAACAGAGGCATTCTCTCGCTCCCCACCTCCATTCCCACGTTCCCTCCCCCGGCGCAGGAGCTGAGGCCCTCATCTTTAAGACCAAGCCCGCAACTGGGCCTCGCGGCCTCCAAGCGGAAGCGCGAAAGCCACTTCCGGCCCATTGCCGGCTCACACCGAAGTTGGATCCGGAAGTGACGCATTCCTGCCCCCTCCTTGTCACTTACTCCGAACTTACTCTGATTGGGCGGTTGTACATGGAGTTTCCGCCTTCTTTTTTCCGTAAACAAGGCAATTCAGCGGGAATCGCCACTGGAAGAGCGAGAAGGATGGATGAGCGAGAAGGATGGATGAGCGAAGGCGCCGACGTTCTGGCTTCAGGCTCTCTTCCCAGCTACTTGCGCCCGGTTCAATTCTCCCACGGCCTCCTGTCTTCGAAAGTTCCCTGTCTTGGGCGGAACTGGAAGTTCTTGGACGGGCGCGAGGCCGGAGCCGGAAGGGGAGAAAGAGCCGGACGGAAGTGGGGCTGGATGGAGACGCCGGCGGGGCAGGGCAGGGTGGGAGTCGCCCGCCTCCGAGGGGGAGAGTGTTGAAGAAAGTCCGGGTGTCTGTTCCGCTTCCCACATCGGCTCCTGAGGCAGAGGGCTCCATCTCCTCCACCTCGTCCCTACGTGCTGCCCTTATCACCTGCCCCCTACTCTCCTCGGAGCCCATCCCCGGTCCCCTCCCGCAGCCCTTGATCCACTCATTGCTCTGCCACCCCCCCCCAGGTCACCCAAGACATCGGAAATGTCACAAACCATGGCTTTGTCTCAGTCCTCTTCCCACTTGAAGTTCTGCTGAGAATTATCGCCTCCTTCGCTTGGCTTCCTTGACACCCCCTCGAGTTGTTTTCTGCTGCATCCCCAGTCGGAGCTGCTCGAGGGTGCCCAGGGCTCATTTTTCTGCCCAAACACTTAATACCTTTGGGGATTTCTTCAGTTTTCGTGGCTTTATCGCTGTGCAGTTGACTCCCAAGCCTTATGTGTCCAGCTTAGTCCTCGTCACTAACTCCAAATTACCCCCTTCCTGCTACGCTCCTGGATGTCCTAGCATCTCAGACTCATGTACCAAAAGAGATTGTAGCTCCTGGACCCTTTCCTTTAGATATGGTAACCTGGGTCATGGAGTAACATTAGGAAACCTGGAATTATCTAAATAGTTACAGAGCCTCTAGTTTAAGCTTGGGGGATGCTCTTGGTTTTAATATATAGCCACAGTCAACTTTTGACTCAGGATGGGCATAGGCTCTCATTCAATAAACCACACTCTATTTTTTGTATCTCCTGTATCACTCCTCTCCCTGTCACTCTCCAGATGTCAATCATCTGTGCTGGATATAGTGTTTTTTGAGCAGCTAGGTGGCATAGATTGCTGGGCCTGGAAGTCAGGAAAACTGGAGTTCAAATCTAGCCTTATACACTTAACTAGCTGTGTAAACCTGAACAAGTAATTTAATCTCTGCTCACCTTAACTTCATCATCTGTAAAATGTGGATAATAGTAGCACCTGTCTCACCAGGTGATAATTGTAAAGCACTCACTTAGCACAGTGCCTGGCACCTAGTAAGTACTATATTTTTATTCTTTACTTGTAGGGCCATAGATTTAGAGCTGGAAAGAACCTTAAAAGTCATCAAGTAAAGTCTAGCCTTCTCATTTTAAGGCTGAACAAGCTGAATAGCCCTGCTTCAGTTATATCTATAAAACCCAACTGTGTGAGTGGGAGGATATTTCCTGCATTGTCTTGGTAACAGTCCTATTTTATTTGCAGATCAGTAACGTTCATCTTCTGGTCATTGATCTGATTTCCACTGGTTCTGTATATCTGGAGGAAGCTCATTCCTTCCATCTTTCATTTCCCATGCATTCTTTATATAACATGTTTGCAACTAAATATTCTGAAAGCTGGCATGTTTTTTATATATACTATTTAGGAGCCTTCTTCATATCCTTGGACCTGAACCAACTCCTATGAGACTTGTTTCACTCCAACCCCTAACACATTTTAAGTCTTTGGCTATCTAAATAATCATCTTTCTCCCAATTTCCTTATTTCTGTTGGTGTCAACATGATCTTCTCCATCATCTAGGATCTAAACTTTGGAATCATCTTTAATTCTTTCCTCTCCCTCACATCCACTGGGTTGACAGGTACTATATAACCTTCACAACATCTATATCATCTGACCCTTTTGTTGTCAACGTTCTTCAAAATATCTGACTCCATGTTTTTCATTGCCCTGCCTGGCGCCTTAAATGTGAATGACCCCCAGATTCTATCCTGAGCCCTCTCTTTTCTAACTCTTTTGGCAGTCTCATTCTATGAAATTTATTGATTGATTAATGATTAAGAGTTGCAGTTAATCACTGGAATCAGTGTGTATGGATCAGATTTAGATTGAATGGTATAGGCCTTAGTAGTAGAGTTTGTAAGAATTTAAGTCCGCTAGTTTTCAGAGCTACAGCCTAGTCCTGCCTCGCCCAGAAGGGAGGAGGGAGCTAAGGAAAATAAGTCAACCTGGTCCTAAAATGTTTCTCTGGGTGACTGTGGGTGCTATCTGACATGGGACTTTTCCAGAGAATGTTGACTATGTGTTTTCTCCATTGCCATGGATTCTGAAGATCCATTTTTTGCAAGTAAGCATGATTAAGCAAAATGTAAAGCCTACCCTTCACCTTTGTTATAGACCAGTTACAATCTTAGTTTATTTGCATCACTGGATTTTATGTAACCAACCATATAAAAAGCTGCTCTGACTATCAGTTGTGTCTTTGGCTACTGGCTACTAAGCTATTGACCTTATTTATTGGTAATTGAGAGAGGCATTTAGCTGGTGCTGTGGGTAGAGTGCTGGGCCTGACGTCAGGAAGAGTCATCTTCCAGAGTTCAAACCTGGCCTAAAACACTTAGTAGCTGCGTGACCCTGGGCAAGTCCCTTAACCCTGTTTGCCTCAGTTTCCTCATATGTAAAATGATCTGGAGAAGGAAATGGCAAACCACTTCAGTATCTTTGCCAAGAAAACAGTATGTGGGGTCACGAACAGTTGGACACAACTGAAAAAGCAATTGAACAAATTGGCAATTGCTAGCTTTGATAATAAATTGATCACACTCAGAACTTTGTGCCTCTGTTTCTCTTGATCAGATTTTTACTGTAACAATTCATATATTATACTATGATCTCTATGTAGAAGACTCCTAAATATGTAACCATACCTAATCACTCCTCACAATATGGTCCCATATTTCTACCTGCTTGCTATTTGAAACCATTTTTAAAATATAGTTTCTCTCTTACATTTATTTCACTGCACTAAGCCTACTTTGATGCCTCATCATGGTGCAGAGATGTCCCTGGGCTCTTAAAGACCATGTACAGACAGTGGATAGAGCACTGGCCCTGGATTCTGGAGGACCTGAGTTCAAATATGGCCTCAGACACATAATACTTACTAGCTGTGTGACCCTGGGCAAGTCACTTAACCCCATTGCCTAGACAAAAAAAAAACCACATACAGGGTCTGATAGGTCCTAACAAGCTGGAAAAGCTTCACATACGAGTTTCAGAACAGGCTGGACATCTGTAATCTGAGTAATCCAGTAAAGATCAGAAAGTTTTATCACTGGAGTGTTGACTGAAGGCTGATGAAACATTCAGGAATGGCAACTCAAAAGACAGTTCATCAAGATGTACAGGAATTGTGATCTGCATCAGTGAAGGGAATAGACAAAAACGATGACTCTGACTCCAGTCTCTCCAGATTTATTTTACTCCTTGTCTTCATACCTAACATTCAGTCTTCTATCTCTGCACCTTTGCACAGTCTGTCCCCCTTGCTTCTTCCCTCACTTCTTTCCACCCCTTAGAATCCCTAACTCCTTTCAAGGTTCAGCTCAGGTATGGCTTTAGAAGGTACTTCCTGATCCTGGATAATTTTTAGTACTTTCCTCTTCCCACAAAAAGTTACATTCTATATATTTTGTATTTATCTGTGTGCATGTTATCCCCTTGGCCCCAAGAGAATATAAATTCTTTGTGAGGAAGAACTGTCTCATTTTTTTGTATTTGTATCCCAAGAAGCTAACACGGTATCTGGCACATTTTCATAAATGCTTGTTGAATTGCTTCAAGCCTCCCTGTCTAGCTTTTTCTTTTATCATTCTCCTTCACCTATTCTCATGTCTTCAGAATCATTTTTGACTCCTCTTCACCATCATCCTCATCTCATCAGTTACCAAGTCCTACCTACACATTATCTCTTCCATTTGCTTTCTTTGTTCCACCCCCCACTGCCACCTCCCTAGTTCAGACCTTCATTGCCTCTTGACTGGGCCATTGCAATAACTTTCTGGTTGGTCTCCTTGCTTCTCCTTCTCCAATATACCCATCACATTACTGCCAAAATAACGTACCGATTCTGTGCTCTCCTGTTTCTGTGCATTTATGCAGATCATATCCCATGCCTAGAACACACTGCCTCATCATCTCATCAAATAAGATAATGGAATCTCAGAGTTGGAATGGACTTCAAAGAGTATCTAATTTTGGTCAGAGCTTTACCTTAGCAAGAATGTCTTCTTGCAGCA
Source organism: Vombatus ursinus (assembly GCF_900497805.2). NCBI lineage: Eukaryota > Metazoa > Chordata > Mammalia > Diprotodontia > Vombatidae > Vombatus > Vombatus ursinus. The sequence goes on from NW_020954598.1 coordinate 20,255,910, forward strand.
TTCCTGACCAGAGATCACCCAGCACCAACATGAAGATCTCCAGGGATGGAGTCCCCACTATAAGGCAACATGATCAGAATAGTGCATGAAGAAGTTGAATCTGGCAGCATGTAAAAGGTGGATTGGAGAGGAAAGAAGCTGGGGACAAGGAGAACAGTAAGGCTATTACAGTAGACCAGGTGAGGTACAAAAGACCTCAGGTAGGATGATACTGATAGGGAAAAAAAGAGGGAACAATAGAAAAGGGCACTGTGGGAAAAAACTGGAAAGCACTTCTCCATACAACCAAAACCCTTTATCTTTTGTGCCAGGGCTGTCCAGGAATTTATTTTCTTTTATTCAGTTTTATTTTCAGTTCTGGATTCTCTCCTCCCACCCCTTCAAGAAAGGCAAGAAAAAATTACAAATATGTATATTCATGCAAAACAAATTCTAGTATTATCCATTAAAAAAAAAATCTGGTTCTCTGGTGTCTGTGGAATAAAGCATAAACATAGTTAAGTGGAAAGAACCCCAGATTTTAGGGGAGGTCATGAGCAGGAGACATCAAATCCCAACTCAGAAAATAGCCATCTGTGTGATCATAGTGAATCTGCTTAACCTCTGTCTGTAAAATGGGGTGATTTTAGTGATATCAGATCTTTTCTACTATGAAATAAGCTTCTATAAACATGTACATATGAGTCCCTTTCATCATTCTTTGATCTCTTTAGGGTATAAGCCCAGTAGTTGGGTCAAAGAGTACACATAGTTTAGTGACTTCAGAGGCATAGTTTCAAATTGCTTTCCAGAACGTCTAGAGCAATTCATGAAGTATTTTATAAACCTTACAGAGCTATAGGAATATATTATTATTCCCCGGGCATATAAACTCTAGCAGTCTGGTATACCCCATAAAAGTGCAGGGTTTGGATACAGAAAGACCTGGATTCAAATCCCACTTCTGACACTAGCAATGTAACCCTAAGCAAATTACTTAACCTATCATGCTTTATCTGTCGTCCCAAGCTGATGAAATCTTACATCCTAGTGTATTTGCATATGAACTCACAATTCTGGGACTCAAGGATCTCCTCCTCTCCTCTCCACCCTCCCAACCTCCACCCAATTAGACATGACTAGGAATCAGATGAACTTAGTTCAAGTGCTGGCTCTAACCCTTTCTAGCAGAGTGATTGTTTGCAATGTATTCTCCCTAGACCCCTATTTATTGAGATTCCACCCTTTCTTCAATAGCCAACAAGTGCTACCTCCTCCATGATGCCTTCATTGACCTTCTTTCCCTCAGATCCTTCCCAGCACTTTGCCTGTACTTCATATTTGTATTTAATTTACTCTGACTAGTAGCTTAGTTTTTTGTAGACTTGTCTTTCCCTCCTTTAAATTGTAAACTCCTTGGCATCAGGGCTTGGGTCATAGCAAGGTGCAGAAGATAACAGGCTGAATAAAGCAAAGACCAACCAATTCTTTTCTTCTTTTTTTTAATGTTTCATCTTTCATTTTCAAATGGAAAAAAAAATTTGAACGTTGTTTATGCTAGAATTTGTTTTGCATGACTTTTTTGCATATTTATAATGGGTTTTGTTTTTCTTGCCTTCCTGAAGGGTGGGGATGAAAATTCAGAACCAACACTTTCATTTTTATTCTTAAAAACCAAATAGAATTGGTATTTGCATATAGAGAGTAGAATAGAAGATTGTACATGAAACTACAGATCTCTATTATCCTTTTCTTGTTAAGTATATAGTAAAATCAACATGTAGCTTTCAAAGTTTTCCTGCTTGTCTGACCTTTCTGGCCTTCCTGCTGTCCTTTTCTCTCTATTAAAAAAAAAATGCCTTAATAACCTTTTTGTTTCTACCCTATCTCCTCCTCTTGCCCTCTCCTTACTCCCATTAGGGGGAAAAAAAAGAAAGATAAGGAAAACATAGTTCTTGTAACAAACATATATACTCAAACAAAACAAATTCCCACACTGGCTACACCAAAAATGTGTTTCATTCTTCATCTTGAGTCTATCACCTCTTTGTCAAGAGGTGGGTAGCAAGCTTTATTGCCATTCCTCTGGAATCACAGTTGGTTATTGCATTAATAAGAGTTCTTAATTCTTTCAGAGTTGTTTTTCATTATGATATTGCTATTTATGTAAATTGCTCTTCAGCTTCTGCTCACTTTACTCCGCATCAGTTCTCCCAGTTTTCTTTGAAACCATCCTTTCACCATTTCTTATGATGAAATTTCATTATATTCATATAGTACAACTTGATTAGCCATTCCCCAACAGATATCATTCTCTTAGTTTCTAAGTCTTTTCTTCTATAGAAAGAGCTTCTATAAACATTTTTGTACATTGGAGTCCTTAGCTTCATTCTTTGATCTCTTTGGGGTATAGGCCTAATAGTTGGGTCAAAGGGTCACTGTTTAGTGACTTTGGGAATATAGTTCCAAAGTGCTTTCCAGAATGGCTAGAGCAATTCACAGCTCCACTAACAATGTATTAGTGTGCCTGTTTCCCTTCCTCCCTATTGTTTTCTTTCTTTCTTTTTTTTTGTCATCTTTGTCAATCTGCCAATCATTTATTTTCCCAAGGTGGGCCAGCTCATCTTGTGATGGTAAAAGCTGGGGGAATCCTAGAGTAAAAGATTGTGGTAGAGGCGGATTCACGCTATATGTTTATTGAACTGTCTCTTCCTTTCAACTTACTTTTTTTAGCCTCTCTCTCACTTCTCCCTTTCACACACTTTCCACTGCACCCAAACTGGTCTGACCTAGAATTGTTCCTGGAACAAGATGTGAGGTCTCCTCCCCACGTCACCTTGCTCATGCAGTTCTTTCCACATGGACGTCACTATGCTGTCCCCCACCCCCAGCCAGCTTAGCCTATCAAATTATTTGTCCTTCAAATTCTACCTCAAATGGCCCCTCTTCTCACCCATCATGGACCTTTGTTAAAACTGAGTATCTCTGAAGTTCTGTAGTATTTTGTACTATGGTCACTTTGAAAAAGTACCTTTTGATGTAGATATTTGTGTATATAACTTATAATTCCTTCATCCTTATGCCCAACTAGACTGTAAGGTATCTGAGGGCAAAAATCATCTTATGAAACTTTGTGTTTTAAACTGTTTCAAACTGATAAGACTAAGAGCTCTTCCTCAATAGATAAATGGTCAAATATGAACTGGCAATTTTCAAAGGAAGAAATCTAAGCCATCAACAATCATGTTAAAAAATGCTCTAAATCACCAATAATTAGAGAAAAACAAATTAAAGCAATTTGAAGTTCTACCTCACACCTATTAGCTTGGCAAAGATGACAAAAGAGGAAAATAGCAAATGCTGGAGAGTCTGAGGGAAAACAGGTACACTAGTGAGTGGTGCACTGTTGAAGTGGTGAATGGATCCAGCCATTCTGAAAAGCAATTTGTAACTATGCCCAGAAAGTTACCAAACTGTATATACACTTTGACCCAGCTATACCACTCTAAGGCCTATACCCCCCCAAAAAATCAAAGAAAGAGGAAAAGGATCTCTATGTACAAAAATATTTTTAGCAGCTCTTTTTGTAGTAGAAACAATTGGAAACTAAGGGAAATGGATAAATAAATTGTGGTATATGAATGTAATAGAATATTATTGTGTCATAAGAATTAATGAAATTAACAATTACAGAAGAAATGGGGAAAACCTTTATGAATTTACACACAGTAAAGTGAGCAGAAATAAAAAAAATTCACAAAAGTAATAACATTATAAAGAAAAATAACTTTGAAAAACTTTAAAACTCTGATCAGTGCGATGATAAACCATAAGTCCAAAAGGTTGAAGATGAAACATGCCACTAACTTCCTAAAAGAGAGTTGATGAATATAAAATGTTAAAAAGAGACATGCATTTTAGAACATAGCTAATGTAAGAATTTGTTTTGCCATGTAGCTATGTAGCTACTATGAACCATTTTGAGCGCCCCATCACCTGTGAAAGGCCTAAAACCTGGGTTAGCCAATCAGGAGAAAGACATTTTTGGCCCACTCTGAGCTTAACCTACCACAATGGCTTGCATGCTCTGGCATAACACACATGCTTTGCTTTGCTCTCTGAGTGAACCCAAAATGCCCCTTCTTGTGTCAGCAACTACAAAGCCAGATGAAGCTGATCAGGAGCATTCTTCTGTTTATGACTGTCCAGGGCAAGACACCTTGAACCGGACACTATCTTGAATAATGGGACTTTTCTTATCTTGGTATTTTATGAATACATGTTATATGCTCTCTCTCTCTCTCTCTCTCTCTCTCTCTCTCTCTCTCTCTCTCTCCATATATATGTTAATGATAAAAGATACACAGACATCCTAGATCTATAATTTCAACAGATACTTTGATACTTATCTTATTGTACTTGCAACCTATTAAGAAATTCCTTTCTCATATTATGGTTGACACTATGGAGACTATAATTTTGTAGGCATCCTGAGTTGGGATTGCTCTAAGTGTAAAATAGGTCTCCATCAGCTTGTTTACGTTTGAGTTCAGAATTATTTTCTAACTCCATGCATGCATGATTTTCTGACTTAATGAGAATAAATAGGCATACTATAGCACACATACAGCCTGATTCTGTTTGTTCCTTGTTCAAACCTTTGGTAAGGTGAACCACGTTTTGTTTGTTCTTTGGACAAACCTTCAGTTAAGGGGGAAACTGATTCTGTTTCTTTGGACCAAACCTTTGATAAATGGTTGACACCATTCAGTAAACCTCAGTGGCTCCCTATCACCTCCAGGATCAAATACAAAATTCTCTATTTGGCATTCAAAGCCCTTCATAACTCCTCACATTTCCAGTCTCCTTTATACTCTACATCCCATGTCTTCACCCAGAGATACTGGCCTCCTTGCTGTTCCCTGAACAAGATACTCCATCTCTTGGCTCTCAGCATTTTCACTGGCTCTTCCCATGTCTGGAATGCTCTCCCTCCTCATCTCGGCCTCCTAACTTCTCTGGCTTCCTTCAAGTCCCAGCTAAAATTCTATATTCCATAGGAAGACTTTCCTAATCCTTCTTAATTCTAGGACTTTCCCTTGGTTAATTATTTCCTATTTATCCTGTATATAGCTTGTTTGTACACATTTGTTTGCATGTTCCCTCCTCCATTAGATTAGGATCTCTTCAAGGGCAAGGACTGTCTTTTGCCTTTCTTTGTATCCCTGATAGCACAGTGCCTGGTACATGGTATGCACTTAATGAATGCTTATTGACTTATTGATCATGTATTGAGGGTACTTTATTTTCAAGTTTGTTTGTTTCTTAAGTTTGCTCAATGGGGGTTGGGGTAGTCAGAAGGAAAAATTAATTTTAAAAATACTTGCTATTTAAAGAGTTGATTGCCATCCTCAGTAACACCTGCTCTTCCAAGGGCATATAAACTATGATCCCACTGCCATGAGGGATCTTTGGCATTCAAGAGTGTCACTGACCCTTTTATTAATAAAATGCTAGCATTAAAAATAATAAACTAGTTTTTAAAAGAGTTGCCTGGGGCTATTGAGAGATGAGCAATTTGCCTCAGTCACACAGCTGGTATTTATCAGTGGCTGAATTTGAACAAAGGTCTTCCTAATCCATAAGGTCAGCTTGCCATTCATTATGCCAATTTGCTTGGCACAAAGTACATATTTAAGAAAAGTCGATGGAATTGAAATTGGGGACCAAAGCAAATTCCCTCTAACCTTAAAGAGCCTTGGCCCTATCTTTATAGAAGCAATCAATATATGTACGCAACCCTCTCATTAAGACAGTTTAAACCCCTGGAGGAAGGCCACCCAACCTCCAAATGACATGTGGAATTGGGGCCAAAGTCTTAGCTAGGAATTTTGCCCACCCTCCAACTGTGAACTAGCTCATATGAGAGGACACCCTCAAATCAACTTTGTAAAGAAAAAAAAAGAGAAAAGCTCTGTGTCCACTACTGTTGCTCAGCACCTTGCATATAAGAGGAGTGTCTATATTCCTTCCATTCAGTTTTCCAGTGCCTCAGTGTGATGTGGAGATGACCCTAGAGTCTTAAAGACTGTAGCAACAGAATACAAGCTCTCAAGCTAACAGTCTCCAGCTGGAAAGACATAAATAAACCTGAACCAGTGATGCACTATTTGTTTATCTATGGCTTAAGAACTAGCCTAGTTAAGTTCAAAGAAGTTCATCACCAGGTTAGCCAAAAAGTGATCAATTTGGGAGCCACAGAAATACTTGAAGGCTATCTACTAATAGTACCATAACTTAGTTGTGGCCAGTGTCTGGGGATGGGATACCCCCACTGCCAGAATCATAGATCCCTGCCATGTTGACATGTATGGAGTAATGTGAAGTGAAGAAAGCAGATCTCAGAAAATGGCATATATATGGATTATTTGTCTTTCTTAGATTTAGCAAGTACTTAGCACAGGGTGAGGTATGTAGCAAGTACTTAAGAAATGCTTGTTGAATCCAAAGAAAGAACTATGGAGTTTTAATGCAGATCGAAGCATACTATTTGCTATTTTTTTTCTTCTGTTGTGTTTTATTTCTTCTTTCTGGTGGTTCCTCCTATTAGTTCTAATTCTTACAACATCACTAATGTGAAAATCTGTTTAATAGAAATGTATATGTATAGCCTATATCAGATTGCGTGCTGTCTTGGGGAAGGAGGTGGGGAGGGAAGGGGAGAAAAATTTTAAACTCAAAAGCTTATGGAAGTGATTGTTGATAATTAAAAATAAGTTAATTAAAAAAAAAGAAATGCTTGTTGGCTTCATATTTATCTCTTTCTCTTTTTTGAAAGAGAGAAGCAGGGCAGAATAGTGGATAAAGGACTGGCCTTGGAGTATCAAAGAGCTATGATCAAGTCCTGTATTTGACACATATAAGTTGTATGATGTAAACATATCTCTTAACATCTTAGGACCCCAGAAAACTCTCTAGCACTGTAAGTTGCAGATAAGTTGCTAATACTCTGGAAATTCCTTAAATCACAGGTGTGCCAGCCGCGCTGTGCACTCTCCTCCTATAAGGAGCAGGCTGCCAGAGTCATACTTACCAGTCTTCGGTGCCCACCTGGATAAACACAGAGACGAGCTGATCAGGAGGTGCCAACACTCGAGCTTTATTCAGAGGCCATCACAGCAAGGCCAAGCAGGAAGGCCAGAGCAAGAGAGCAGGAGCAAAAGAGAGAGAGCTCCGAGCTCTACTGTTCCTTAAGTACCTACTTAGCCCCTCCTCCTCAGCCCGCCTACTAGTCATTGATTGTAGGATCAGATACCGGAAGGGGATGTCTGGGTTTAGCGCACCAAGGGAGAGGAAGTGACGCAGGAGGCTAGGACTGGATACAGGAAGGAGGCGTCTGGGTTAGAGCTGTACCTAGGGAGAGGACGTGACCCAGGAAGTCAGGCCCAGATACCGGGAGGAGGTGTCTGGGGTGCTACACAAAGGGAAAGTACGTGACCCAGGAAGTCAGGAAGGAGACGTCTGGGGTTAACGTTGCACCTAGGGAAGGGGACTAGACAAAGAAACTCGTTCTCTGCCGTCCCTCTCCCACGTGGCACAGCCCCCTGCCTCAGCAGCACGTGCTCCGGCTACTTCCTTGTATCCTGTTCCTTCCCCAGCTTATCACAGCTCCACATAGCACTGCCCACTGCCTCAGGAGCGTGAGCTCCGGTTACTTCTCCGTATCCAGTTCCCATCCCAGTTCACTACAACTCCGCCTAGCACAACCCCTGCCTCGGGAGCGTGAGCTCCGGTTATTTCCTAATATCTTGTTCCTACCCCATCTTGCCACAACTCTCACTTGGCAGTAGTCAACATCAGACAGTCCCTCACACACAGGTCCTGTCTTTTTTTTTTTTTTTTAATAATTTTAATGGCATTATAATTCCATTGCATGACTATACCATAATTTATTCAGCTACAGTGTCATATTCTTTTGATAAGAAATGGGATAGCTCAGAGATTGGAATAATCAACATGAATGACATGAAGTATTTGGGTTCTGAGGCTATGGAAATTATTAGGCCTCTAAGAATTTGGTTTATAGAACTTTCAGGAATATTTCCAACTTCAGAAAATTCATTATTTTATCAATGTGGGCCCTGGCTAATTTGGGTGGAAAGTAGAGTGCATCAGGGAAAATAATAAAAAATCAGTCTGAAAGATAGATGGCAAGGATGGAACCAGAGTCATGATTTTTGCCTGTGTTGGTACTTCCTCCTTTGACACAGATTACAACTTCTGTTGTTGTTGTCTCTGAAAAATACGTCAGCCTTTGGCCAACATTACAGTGATAATGTCTTTCTGATCCTTGTTGGGTTGGTCCTCAGGTAACACATGCACAACCTGTCCCTGAACCCATCTTTGAAGCCTGTCCAGCTTGCATTCTGATTATATAACTTCTGAGAGGGCAAGATCACCTCTACACAAGGATGAGGCATCAAAGCAGAACTTTAGGGGAGAAGTGAAATAAAAGCAAGTGATAAATCATATTTTAAAGGTCTTTTCAAATGATCATTCAGGAAAAAAAAAGTTTTATTGAATTCCTCTCAACTTCCTTTGGCCATTACCTATCTGGGAAAACTTAGCTAGTTAAAAAGGATAACAGTTTAGCAAAATCAATAGACACAATGACAACATATGAATGCATATGCAGCATTCCACATCCATAATCCACCACTTCCCCAAAGAAAAGAAGAAAATTTGTTTTCTCATCTCATTTTATCCCTAGGGCCAAATTAATCATTACAATTACATGACTCTCGGGGTTCATTTGATTTCCTGGCTCTACATATTTCACTCTCTATCAGTTTACACCAGTTTTCCCAGGTTTCTCTGAATTCCTCATAATTGATGTTTCTTATAAGGATTATACATTATCACCACTGTTGTTCAATGTGGTACTAGAAACATTAGATTTAGCAATAAGAGAAGAAAAATAAATTGAAGGTATTAGAATAGGCAAAGGAGAAACAAAACTATCACTCTTTGCAGATGATATGATGATATATTTAGAGAATCCTAGACAATCAAGTAAAAAACTACTTGAAATAATAAACAACTTTAGCAAAGTTGCAGGTTATAAAATAAACCCACATAAATCATGGCATTTGTATATATTACCAACAAAGACCAATAGCAAGAGATAGAAAGAGAAATTCCATTTAAAGTTACTGGAGCCAGTATAAAATATTTAGGAGTCTACCTGTCAAAACAAATCCAGGAATTATATGAACACAATTACAAAACATTTTTCACACAAATAAAGTCAGATCTAAATAATTGGAAAAACATCAGCTGCTCATAGGTAGGCCAAACTAACATAATAAAAATGACAATTCTACCTAAGTTAATTTACTTATTCAGTACCATACCAATCAAACTACCAAAAGATTATTTTACAGAGCTAGAAAAAATAATAATATTCATTTAGAAGAATAGAATATCAAAGGAACTAATGAAAAGAAATGCTAGGGAGAAGGTGGCCTAGCTGTTCCAGATCTTAAATTGTATTATAAAGCAGCAATCATCAAAACTACTTGGTACTGGCTAAGAAATAGAGTGGTAGATAAGTAGAATAAGTTAGGTATGCAAGACACAGTAGTCAATGACTATAATAATGTCCTATTTGATAAACCCAAAGACCCTAGCTTCTGGGGATAAGAACTCACTATTTGACAAAAACTGCTGGAAAGATTGGAAAAGAGTATGGCAGAAACTAGACATAGACCAAAATCTTACACCATATACCAAAATAAAATCAAAATGGGTTCATGATTTAGATAAGGTTGATACTATAAGTAAACTGGGAGAGCAAGGAGTAGTTTACCTGTCAGATTTATGGAGAACAGAAGATTTATGACCAAACAAGACATAGAGAACATTATGAAATGCAAAATGGATCATTTTGATTATAGTAAATTGAAAGGTTTCTGCACAAACAAAGCCAATGCAACCAAGATTAGGAGAGAAGCAGAAAACTGGGAAAGAATTTTTATAACCAGTGTCTCTGATAAGGGCCTCATTTCTAAAATATATGGAGAACTAAGTCAAATTTATAATAATACAAGCCATTCCCGAATTGATAAATAGTCAAAGGATATGAAGAGGCAGTTTTCAGATGAAGAAATGAAAGCTATGTGTGGTCATATGAAAAATGCTCTAAATCACTATTGTTTAGAGAAATTCAAATCAAAACAACTCTGAGGTACCACATCACACCTATCAGATTGGCCAAGATGACAAAACAGGAAAATGATAAATGTTGGAGAAGATGTGGGAAAATTGAACACTAATGCATTGTTGGTGGAGTTGTGAAATGATCCAACCATTTTGGAGAGCAATTTGGAGTTATGCCCTAAGGCCTATAAAAATGTGCATACCCTTTGACCCAGCAATAACACTTCTAAGGCTGTATCCCAAAGAGATAATAAAATTGGGGAAAGGACCCACATGTACAAAAATATTTATAGCAGTTCTTTTTGTGGTGGCAAAGAACTGGAAATTGAGGGGACGCCCATCAATTGGGGAATGGCTGAATAAGTTGTGGCATATGAATATAATGGAATATTACTATGCTATAAGAAATGATGAGCAAGTGGATTTCAGAAAAACCTGGAAAGACTTGTACAAACTGATGTTGAGTGAAGTGAGCAGAACCAAGAGAACATTGTACACAGTAACAGCCACATTGTGCAAAGACTGACTTTGATAGACTTAGCTCTCCTCAGAAATGCAAGGATCTAAGACATCTCCAAAGGCCTCATGATGGAAAATGCTACCCACATCCAAAGAAAGAACTATGGAGTTTGAATGCAGATCAAAGCATACTATTTGCTCTTTTTTTTCTTCTGTTTTGTTTCTTCTTTCTTGTGCTCCTCCTATTTGTTCTAATTCTTCTTTACAACATGACTAATGTGAAAATATGTTTAATAGGAATGTATATGTATAGCCTATATCAGATTGTGCACCATCTTGGGGAGGGTGGCAGGGAGGGAGAGGGAGAAAATTTAAAATTCAAAAGCTTATGGAAGTTATTGTTGAAAACTAAAAATAAATAAATTAATTAAAAAATAATTGATGTTTCTTACAGTAGAGTAATATCCTGTTACATGAATATATCATAATTTGTTCAACCATTCCTCAATCAATGATCCTCACTTTGTTTCCAGTTTTTTGCTACCACAAAAAAAAAAAAAATCCTGCTATGAATATTTTGGCATAGATGAGACTTTTCTTTCCATCTATAATCCTTCAGGTATATGATGAGAAGTGGGATTTTTTGGGTGAAGGGGGGAAAATTTTAATCCATTTTTTTTTCATAGATACAGTCGATGGAATCGCAGGAGGATTAGCAGGAGACTTCAAGGCCACCGTGCAACCCACCCCTCAATCTAATCTCATATAAAATTAGGATTTACCTCTCAAAGTGGGGGCAGGAAGGAGAGGGATGTACTGTTGCTCTCCTCAGAACCATTGAGGGAGAATGAAAGGGTTTTAAGGCAAAAGGGCTTGGGTTCAGGACACTTGGCTCAGATCCTAGCCCTGAGAAATGGTCTGTTCAGATCTGTCATTAAAAATCTCTTAGCACTGGTGTTATGATAAAAGAAATGTTTAACTTAGATTAGAAGGCAACACATAGCGATATTAAAAATGCGTGAGACAAGTGGTATAGAATGCGGCGAAGGGTCTTCTTCCTCCATTCCAAGTCTGGCACTCAGTTAACTAAAAACAGATGAGATGGGAACAGGACATGCTGCAAATACTCATCAAAGGTTCTCAACTGGGTCACTAGCGTTGAAGTGTCAGGTGCTATGTATGAATCAAGCCGATTTGGCAGGCTGGGAACAAAACTCCCCCCATCCGCTCTGCAACCGTGAAAATATAGGAAAGAGGACCACCTACTCCCCTTCCCCCCACCCACCCCATCCCCACCCTGAGGAGCACATTGTCACTTACAAGTACAAACTTAACAGCCAATGTTAGTCTTTCCAGTGTTCTCTGTTTTCTCTCTTCCTTTCATGTCCTCTTTCCATCAACAGTACCCCAGTGTGCCTATCTTCTTGACTTACTGAGGCAGCTAGGTGGTCTAGTGGACAGAGCACTGGACCTATAGTCAGGAAGACTTGAGTTCATTAGCCTTTTAGATACTTACTAACTATATGCCCCTAGTCAAGTTACTTACACTCTTGTCTACAAATTTCTTCTGTAAAACGAGGTTAATGATAGCACTTACTTCCCAAGGCTGTTGTGAGGATCAAATGAGATCATAATTGTAAAGTGCTCAGCATGGTGCCTGGCACATACTAGGTGTTTAATAAATGTGTGTTTCTTTCCTTTCTCTAGCTCTTTTAAAGACACTTAACCAATAAGTGTTTACCTAATCAGAGTTTATGTTGGGGCTGTGTCATCAGTTACAGTGGTGTGCAGGTAAATGTTTAACAGTCAAGTCTCCAAAAAAAAAAAGTATGCACAAAACACTTTTAGGTTTAATTTACAGTATTACCATTTTCTCCATCACTTCCTCATATCTAGACAATCAACAAAACAATAAATTAAGCCCTAATTTGTAGCATTTGCTGATTTCCAAGGTACAAATACTCACACTGAAAATTCATCAACCAGGCTCTCAAGTCAGTTTTAGCTGACTCCAGCATAGCCTTGCCCTTATATATGTAACAACAAACTGGGAATGGTGCAGATGTCTAAAAGAGCTCTCTCCCATTAAGGGTCCTAGCTCTAGACTTTTGTGGACTGGTTTCATCCCTGGGGGAGTATGGCCTCTCAAAAGAAGGTATCAGGGTCTTTCTAATTCTCTCTCTGGCTCTTTGTATTCCCACCCCAGAGCCTTAACCCTAAAACTATTTAAATATAGATTAGGTTTTCCTTATGTCTAGGGCCTCCCCAAGAGTGTCCTTTCTGGAAAGGTACTCAGTATCAAAGGATATAAATAAGTTGTTCTCAAAAAAAGAATGGCAAATTATCAACCTCATGAAAGAATGCTCCAAATCACTAATATTAAGAGAAATGTCAATCAAAATAGCCATAATGCTTCACCTAACAAAATAAGTGCTTAAAACACAAAAGACTCATAAGGCTACATTGATAGACTTAAGACATGATTTGGTAACCTATAACTCCCATTATACTTTCCCAGGAGTTTTTAAAACATCAAAATATGAGACATTTTGTGGGATTGCTGAATAGCCATTCCGTCTTTACCTCAAAGCTGCATTTTATTAGTAACTTGGACAAGACTCAAAAGTTCTGGCAAGCCTATGCATGGCTTTAGGGTCATTCTTCTAGAAACAATCATCTTCTCCAAGAAGAGTATGGTCACAGAAAGCTCTTCCTGCTACCAATCAGCTCTGACTGAGCAATACAGAATCTCCTAAAATGTCTATGCATCAGGATTACTATTAAATCACCTACACTCAGGGAAAAAAATAAAGAATAAAAGAAGCAGGCAGGGCCAAAATTCCAGACTCAGAGTTGCCTAGATAATACATACTGCCCTATGTGAGCGGTCACCATGTCTGCTGGGACTGAACAGAGTTCCTTCCTTCACCCATAGAAGTCCAAGAAGGAGGCTCACCGAGTCTCCACTGCTCAACACAAGGGAAGACAGGAAGAGTCTGCCAGAGGGAAAAGTCATTCCTTTTCAAGTATGCTGAGTGGGCCCGGAGTAGGTCATTTCTCCTTGCTCAGTGACCAGTCCTCTTTGGTACAGTGACTTGCCATGGATTGTTGGGGGTGGAGAAAGGAGTAAGAGGCACACAGGGTTGAGTGAGTCTGTTTGCAAGGAGGTAAAACCCCGTTTCTATCTCCTCTTAGGCTATAGTACACATTCCATTGGGATCACCTCTATTTGACCTATATATTTCTAACAGAACAACAAAAACAAATGATAACTCTCTTCTTTGCTGCCACAGGCCCCATTCCTTGAAACAGCTTTGTGAGGCTGCAGAGTTTAACAAGCTAGATGATCCTTGGGTGAGCAGTTTTCAGTCAAATGAGCTGTCCTTTTAATTCTATCAGGGAAGAGATTCACACATTTCAGAAAGGACTATCGGGTATTAAAAAAAACAACAACTTGTTAGTATATGTAATCTTTTTGCCTCTTATGATTACAATCTTCTTTATACTTAAGTTTAATACCTCCAGATTAGGCTGATTTAATTCAAGACAAACTCTCCCCTCTCCCCATAGATATATATCCACATAAAGACCAGATACATTTAGAAAAGAATAATCTACATTGCAATGGGCCTATTTGCATATAAATCACCAAGAGATAGTGTGGCATACTGGAAAGAACACTAAACTTTGGAGTCAAAAGATCCAGATTCAGTTCCTTACTACTTATATGACACTGAGTAAATAATAAGCTTTTTAATTTGGAAGAGGTCTTGGACTCCAAGTCCAGTTGTTTCAATTTGTAGATGAAAAAAACTAAGGCACAGAGAACAGAAATGACTTGTCCAAGGTCATACAGTAGGGACCCCAACTTCACTTTTCTCACCTTAGTTTCCTCATACATAAAATGGGGTAATAATATATTTGCACTATCTGCCTCCCAGAGCTGTTGCAAGGAAAGGGTTTTCTGTAAGCCTTAAAATGTTATATAGAAGTCAGTACCATCATTAATAATAAATGGGAAAACTCAATTCATTACCTGGCATATAAAGAACTTTTAGGTGAAGCTTTATGTTTCCTAAGTGGAAGTAACAACAAACAAGCATTGTGTGATGAATACAAGATAAAATTCAAAACTCGTTTAGGACTTTTTTTGAAAGCAGTCACTGATGAATGTGATAAATTAAGAAATGAATACACTTATCAATTTCTGTGCCCATCAAGAGGTAGCCCTAGAGGGTTGGGAAGGAAGATCTTAGGGTGAGCCTGGCCCACCCTGCCAAGCTGGCCCCAGTGGAGGGGAGAGCCTGAGCCAAGAAGTCTGAGTTTCCACCCCGCTCGGCTTTCCCTCTCTCTACCATCACCATTCCCTGAGCCTGACGTACTTCCTTTTTATAAGCATGTGCAGCATATTACATTGGATTGTACAAGCTCAAGGAATTTTGTTTATTAATTTTTTTAAAGGCAAACATTCATTGAGTCTTCAATCATAAAGGACTTATTTTTATTCATCAAACAAACTGAAGAAACTAAAACTTCACAAACTTTTTTTTTTCAAATTTGCAACTAAACTTTATTTTAGAAATACAGACTTTGCAAAAAGTTCCTTTTAATTAAACCCTTCCCTGTTTTCTAAAATACAGAACAGCCTTTGCAGCCTTCTATTCTTCTTGGCTAAAAAGGCATCTTTCTGCTGGACCCTGTTCCCCCAGTCCTGCCCTTCGCCCTGAAAGGCTGCTGGCAGAGTTTAAAGGCCGATAACCAGAAGGGCATCTTTTTCAAATGTTAACTTTTTTGTTTCCATGCCACACTAACCAGACCTCCGAGTCCAAGTTCCTGCAGGCCAAGTCATGGAAAACAGTGGCCGGAGGAGACTGAGGACCACAAATAAGGCTGAGTTTATTTTTCCTTGCCCATTGCCGGCTGGTGTCCCTGGGCAGGAACAGGAGGGGGTGAGGGGTGGTTGTGCTTCCTGGGCCTGGAAGGAGGAAGAGACATTGTACTTGACCCTGAGAGGAAAAGGGATCTACCAAGCAGAAATGCCACTGAAGCAGGTGAGGCAGCCCAGCTGGAGGGAGTACAGGCGGATGTCAGAGAGGAAGGGTCTTTAACTGTGGGGTAACTTCATATGGGCTCCCACATCAGAGGGAAGCAGTTGAGGGGAAAGGGGTGAGAAATGG
The DNA here is from genome assembly GCF_900497805.2 of Vombatus ursinus. Taxonomy (NCBI): domain Eukaryota; kingdom Metazoa; phylum Chordata; class Mammalia; order Diprotodontia; family Vombatidae; genus Vombatus; species Vombatus ursinus. The sequence goes on from NW_020954598.1 coordinate 20,271,743, forward strand.
AACCGTGTGCTGGTGGCAATGTTTGCAGCAGCTGAAAGACCCCAGAGACTGGGAAAGTTGCCTTGAGAGGCTCCAAACTCCAGGCATGAGTGGCCTGGCTGGGGGAAGAAGAAACAGAGACAGAGAGAGGAAAGAGAGACAAAGACAGTGACAGAGAGAGGAGGGAAGGAGAGGGGGGGGGGAGAGGAAGAGGGGGAAAGAGAGAGAAGGGAAAGAGGGGGAGAGAGAGAAGGGGGGGAGAGAGGGAGGGAGAGGGGGAGAAGGGGAGAGGGGGGAGGGAGGGAGTGAGAGGGAAGGAGGGGGAGGGAAGGAGGGGGAGGGAAGGAGAGGGGGAGAGAGGGAGGGAGGGAGAGAGAGAGAGAGAGAGATTGAGAGAGAGAGAGTTCTGGCACATACGTGCTTGGGCACACATTTCTTTTTGCCTCCAGAAGAGCTAGTAGTAATATGATGTCTCATTTAGATGAAGAATTCTACTGCATAAGAGTTTATGTTTCACTTATGTGTTTATTTGCACTTTTGTCTTCAAATTATTTTTGCCATAATGAAGTTTCTAGGTTTCCTACAAATCTGATGCCTGGGATATGCTGAGCCCTGTTCTACCAGCACTAGGTACTACTAAGTTGGGCCCCATTTGTAATCAAACAATCAATAAACTTTTTAAAAAATGCCAATGTTAGGCACTATGCTAGGGTGCTGGGTGTACAAATGCAAAATATAAAAAGTGAAACTATTCCTGTTCTTAAGGGCTTTCACTGTAAGAGACAGCATGTATATAAATTTTTATATAGAAAAAATACAAAATAAATACAAGATGGTTAAATATAAGGTAGTCAGGGAGAGGAATGCCTTCACAGTTGGGAAATCAGGAAAGGCTTGACTAAAGAGATGTGCTATAATAGGAAGTGACTGAAGGTCCATCGAGGCAGAAACTGAAGGCACAGCCTCATGCCAATATTCCTGGCAAGGAGCAGATCTAGGAAGCCCAACAGAGCAATATGCCTAGAAGAGACACCATACTTAACGAGAAGCAGACTACTAAGACAATTGCAAAAACATTACCAAAAGACATCCTGCAGCATCATATGTGTGTTGTCCATCAACCCTCACTCCCTATGTGTGAGCCCCTCATATATGATCCCTATGCTTATTCCCTCTCTTTACTGTTAGAGGGGACATTTGTGAAAGACTCTGCCCTTTGTTTTTGGGGAAATGTTCTATTGTATATATTTTTAAATACTATTCCATCAAATCTTTGATTTAATTGTAACCTCTGGCTGACTAGAGAAAAAGTAGACACATGGGTAGGGGTTTGTGAACTACTGTTTTGAGTGGATGTGAACCCACAGAGATACATGAACCTGGGTTAGCTATTATATGGGGTACCACAGGTTCTATACTATTATTAAGGTATATCCCTAATCCCAATTTAGCACATGGGGCAGCTGATAAGAGTGCCAGGTCTGGAATCAGAAAGATCTGAGTTCAAATACAGCCTCAGACACTTCCAAGCTGTGTGGCTCTGGGCAAGTCACTTAACCCTGTTTGCCTCAGTTTCCTCAACTGTAAAACAGTTGGAGAAGGAAATGGCAAATGACTCCAGTATCTTCGCCTAGAAAACCCCAAATGGAGTCACAAAGAATCAGACATGACTGAAACAAATGAACAACAAAATTAGGACACAAACCCTTCTCTGGTCAGACCCCACCTGGAGTAAATGGACTTTACATTTTAGAAAGGATGTTGGCAAGTTGGCACTTTCAGAGGACTTCAAGAAAAAAATAAATATAAAAAAATTTCCTAGATATAGTGCTCCCTCTGGATTTTCTAATGGTTCCTAAGTAGACTCTAATGCAATATGATCCTCTTCTGGCTGAAATTCCACCAATAGTACTTGCTCCAGCAAACTTTTCTGACGTAGTTATTATTGATTTCCTATTTGGAAGGGCTAGTTAGGGCCTCTGAAGCGGTGCCCCTAGTGGTCAGGAAGTTACGGGGATGACTGAAGTACAGGAGGGAGTGGGTGTCAGGAACACAGAACAGTGGGTGACTCAGGCAGTTCCAAACCAGAGCTTTCTTCGTAGAGGGGGGTTCCTGATGAAATGCCATTCTAAATATACTGTTAGGCCAAGGCAATTTCAGCCTTGCCAGTGAAATCTTTGACAAAATACATATTCATTAAGGTTGTCTCTGCACTTACCTTGGTTGATACAGACACACAGAACACTGTAGCCATTCTCCAAAAAAAAAAAAAAAAAAAAAAAAAAGACCTGGATCCTGACTTGACATCAGGATCTAGGAGAAAATCTGTTCCTAGACTTCTTTTCGTCAGCCTTCCCACCATGCAGAAAGGGGCAGGGGAACCAATGTACTTGGTGATAAATGACTCAGAATACTGGGATGTGGAATAATAAGGATAATAGCTGATAATATAGCACTTCCTATGTGCTGGGCACATGAGCCCTTTACAAATATTTTACTTGACCTTCAAAACAACCCTGAAAAGTAGGTAGTATTATTACTTCCATTTTACAGATGAGGAAACCAATGCAAACGGGTTAAGTGACTTGTCCAAAGTCACACAACTACTAATTGTCTGAGGCTGAATTTGAACTTGGGTCTTCCTGATTCCAAGCCCAACGCACTATCCATTGAAACACCTAGCTGCACCTAGTAGAATGGAATGATTTCCCTTCCCGGCTTTTGTACTTTTGAAGAATGACATCCAATTAAATTTCACTCAAACAGGATTCTTCAAAGCCCCTGGAAACAATACCCAGAGATTATGTTGGAGTTTCAATCCAATTCAAGAGATTTATTAAGTGCCTACTCTGTGCAAAGTAGTGTCAGGTCCTGGCGATAGACACAGACAAAACCAGTCCCTGCCCAACATGCAGACAGATTAAGTGCAAACTACATACCACGCAGAACAAAGCAATTTCAAGAGTGAGACCCAAAGATGGAACCTGAAGGGGTAGGAAGCCAAGGCAGCTAAGAGGCAGAGGTGAAGGGGTGAGTACCTTTCAGTCATGGAGATAGGAGACGGAATGTTGTATACGAGGAACTGTAAGTAGGCTTGCTGGACTGAAATGAAGAGCACATAAAGGGGAGTAATATGAAATAAGAATAGAGAGATAAGTGAAAATCAGATGACAGTGGGCTTTGGAAGTGTTTTGTGACAGTCCTCTGGCATAAGGGAGGCCCTAAGTTTCTCTTGTTGATACTTGCTTTCTATGACTGGGCTCACAGTGCTATGTGCTCTGGCTACCAATGGGTTAAGGCCTGGGCTGATTACTAACCCAGTTTATGTTTAAAGGAAGGCCCATGGGCCAGCAAGAGAGTTAAGGGAAGATAACCCCTGAAGGAGTTAGACTGCTGAGAATAACAGGTGAAACAATAGGAGACAGTTCACTGCAAAATTTTATTGGCAAATAATGGGGAAGAGGAGGAAAGGGAAAGGGAGGAGAGTCTTAACTCATTTAAGGGCGGTGTTGTACTGGGAAGCAGATTGGGAAGTCCCTTCTGCTAGAAAGTAGTGCTCCAAGGTGCCCTCCTGAGAGTGGAACACTTATACCCTGATTTTGGTGGCCACTTGGAGATGGCTGCTTTCCATGTCAGGGTTTGGGATTCACAGAGGACTCCTGGGGTGTATAAGTACAAGGAGAAAAACAAGATATTTGTGGATACATAGCTGCACTGATCTTAAAAAATATTATTGCTAACATTTTTTTTTTCACTCATCGATTCTATAAGCGACAGCCCCCTTTAAGGGGAAACTGTCATGGTGGTCTCAAGACTACCAGACCTAATCTTTTTTTTTGGCTAGGCAATGGGGTTAAGTGACTTGCCCAGGGTCACACAGCTAGTAAGTGTTGTGTCTGAGGCCGGATTGAAACTCTTGATTCCAGGGCTGGTGCTCTATCTGCTTTGCCATCTAGCTGCCTCTTACCAGACCTAATCTTATAAAGATGCCAGGCTGGAAAATTTTTATTTTATCCTAGAGACAATAGGAAACCATTGAAGATTTTTTTAGAGGAAAGTGACAAGGTCAAATCTTTGTTTTAGGAATATCAGCCTGACAATAGTAAGGAAGATGGATTGGAGAGGGGAAAAGAGGAAATGGAAGTAGGGAGATGAATAATTAGGGTTTTGAAGCAGTTGCTGTACAGGTTAATCTAGGTCCCCTTGTGATGAGAACAGCTTATCTTTTAATTTTTTTTTTAAGGCAATTGGGGTTAAGTGACTTGCCCAGGGTCACACAGCTAGTAAGTGTCAAGTGTTTGGTCTGAGTTCAGATTTGAACTCAGGTCCTCCTAACTTCAGGGCTGGTGCTCTATCCACTGTGCCACCTAGCTGCCCCAAACAGCTTATCTTTAAAGAAAAGAATTATGTTTTTTAAAGGTCTATACTCAGGATAAAATCATATACTTTTCCTTGGTATGCATGAGAAGCAGTATGATGTCATCTGCTTCTTCTAGGAAGATCCCAAACTATTGTACTACTTTTTTGTAGGGTTCACAGAAAAACCATCCTGTTGCCTTATTTCTGTAAATGAAATGATTCACCATCATCCCACTTCTTTTTTCTCCTCTCAGTTCAAGCACTTCAGCTTTGCAAAGTAAAATAAATGACTCATTTCCATTGTTTGCAGCTTCAAGCAATTATGACTTTCTTGGCCTTAATAGTGAAATTTTAATAGCTAAAGGGAAAGTGATAAGAATTTCTTAAGTGGAAAGCATATCCAACAAACATTTATTTGTTAAGCGTCCAACAGATGCAAGGCATTACATATTGTATATTTCACCTTAATAATTTTCAAACCAGGAACTTTAGTTATTTCTCTCATCAGTTTTTAACTTAGTTAAATTTCTAATTCACTAATTTCTTAGCGCTCAACTTTCCCTCTTCCCCTTTTAAAACAGACCTTTAAAATACATCCTTTATATTACACTCAACAAAGTAAAGGTACCACAATTATTATGAACCTCTCCCAGTTCTTTTTCCTCTTTGGTGACTCCTCTATCTCCTTCATGTGTTCACTGTCCTCCTCTAATCTACCAAGTGTGTGTATTCACCAAGGCTTCAACTGAAGCTCTCTTTTCCCTGTTTAACACACTCTCATAAAGATCTCATCTACTTCCAAGAGTCCAATTGTTATCTCATATTAGTATTATCAATTATTATTGTTATTCAATTATATATTTAAGAGTCATCTGTATAGAGATAATTACAGATGATTCCTAAACATATACTTCTAGCCATAAGCACTCACAGTTCTGGTCCTGTATATCTAATTGTTCAATGGACATTTCCACCTGGAACTCCTCTCCCACCTTAAATTTAAAAAGTCCCAAACTGAAGTCAACACCTATCCATCTTCCAAACTTCCTTGTTTCTCTTAATGGCGCCATTATCCTATTCACCCAGACTCAAAACATTGAATTAATCTTGGCTCTCACATCCAATCAGCAGCCTATCAATTCTACCTTTGCAATATTTCTCTTATCCAGATCCTTTCTCTTAAATTTCCACTGCTACTTAGGTTGATAATCTTGGAGTCATCCTCTACTCTGTACTTTCATACCTCATCTCCAATCAGTTCCCAAATCTTAATCATTCTGCCTTTTACATTCATCCTTTCCTGTCCACTCACATGGACAGCACCCTAATCCAGGTCCTCATCACCTCTCATTTGCATTTTGCTTTATACAGTTTTACACATGATTTTCTTGCCTCCAATCCCTCCCCTCTCCAATCTGTCCTCCACAGTGGAGTGCATTGCTAAATTGTTATTCATAAAGTACAGGTCTGACCACACCAGTCCCTTATTCAGGAAGCTTTTGGTGTCTCTCTATTGCCTCCAGGATAAAATACACATTCCTCTTTCTGGCATTTAAAAACCTTTAAAGAATGTCTGGACTCAAAGGGTGGTCATTAATGGTTTGATGTCAATGTGGAAGGAAGTTACCAGTACAGCACTCCAGAGATTTGTGTTTGACCCTGGGTCATTTAACATTTAAGAGGATAACTTGAATTAAGGCATAAATGATATGCTTATCAAACTTGCAGATGGACACAAAAGTGGCCAAACAGAAAAAAACTCTAATCCTTTTTCTTTGTGAGAGTGCGTCATGCCCACAATTGAACAGTGTAATCCAGTAGTCCAGATTTGGTTGGATAGGAAGAATAAGTGGGACTATTAACCCCTTCATTCTGAAAGTTATACCTCTCTTAATGCAATCTAAGATAGCATTAACTATTAACTATAGAACTGAGATTGAATTCCAGTTCTGCCAACTACTACAGGGGTGACCTTGGGCAAATCCCTATGCCTCAGTTTCTTCATCTGTAAAATAAAGGAACTGGGCTGTATTACTTCTAAGGTCCCTTCCAGCTTTAAGCTATAATCCTATGATAATGAACTTTTTATTTATCCTTGTTAAATTCAATTTTTATCTGCTTGGCCCATTGTTGTAAACTGTTGAGATCACTTTAGATACTTATATCATGAATGACAGGTTTATATCACATTATTATTATATCACAATAAGCAAGTCTTATCTTTGAATTGATAAAAATATTAATAGGACCAGGGACAGGTCTCTGCTGGCACACTACTATAAAGCTTCCTCCAAGATGACCTTGACCCATTAATGATTCAGTGTGGGAGTCTTTGTCAAATGCTTTACTGAAATTGAAATACCCTATGAGAAGCAATATGGTGTCAAGGAAAGAACACAGGACTTATATGAGTAAGAGATGTATTCTTAATCAACAAGAGATAGAGGAAATTACAAAAGATAAAACAGATAACTGGTTACTTGAAATTGAAAAGCTTCTGAAAAAAAACATTAATGCATCTACGATAGGAAGGGAAGTTGTCCAATGGAGGGGGAATCTTTGTATCAAAATTTCTCTGATAAGAGTTTGGTATCCAAGATATCTAAGTAATTAATAAATATACACAAAACTAAAAGCTATTTCCCAATAGATAAATAGTCAAAGGATACAAACAGTTCTCAAAAGAACTGCAAAATATTTACAACCACGTGAAAAATGTTCCAAATCACTGATAACAAGAGAAATGCATATCAAAACAACCCTGAGGTTTCACTTCACGCTCTACAATAGGCAAAAATGGCAGAAAACGGCAACAGTGTTGGAGTTGTGGGATGTTAAGCACACTAATACATTGTTGGCAGAGCTGTGAAATGGAAAGCAACTTGGAATTATGCAAATTAAGTGACTAAAATATCCAGCCCTTTGAACCAGAAACTCCATTACTGAGATTATTTCCCAAGGTCACCATCAATAAGAAAAAAGCCCCCATATACTCCAAAATATTTATAACAGCACTTTTTGTGATAGTTAGGAATAGAAACAAAGTAGATGACCATCAATTGGAAAATGTCTAAAAAAATTTTTGGTACATAAATGCAATAGAATATTACTGTGCTGTAAGAAATTATGTGTGCAATCAATACAGAGAAGCATGAAATGATCTATATGAACTGATGCAGAATGAAGTGGAGCCAAGAAAACAATATACATAGTAAGTACAACCATGGAAGTGAAAAGAATAATACATAAAAAATAAAAAGAAATAAATGTAACAAAATTATAAAGAACAAGGGGGACATATGAGAAGATACCTCCAACCTACCCCTTGATGGAGGTGGGAAGTCCACAGGTGTTACACACTACACTTTTTTTTAGACTTTTTCAATGTATTGATCAGTTGTTCTGACTTTTTTCCCCCAGTGTAAAAAATATTATTTGTCATATAGGATGGCTCTCTGGGAGGGGAAAGGGTATGGGGTACTGTGGTGATGTAAGAACAGAACATATCAATAAAAAATTCGTAAACAAAGCCTTTTCTGCATCTACAGAAATTAAAAAAAATAAAGCAAAAAAGTTTACGGAGCCAGAGGACCTGGATTCAAATGTGAATTCTGCCACTTACTACTTAGGTGACCTGGCTTCCTTCAAATCCTGGCTAAAATCCCACCTTCTAGAAGAAGCCTTTCCAGATCTCCCTTAAATCTAGTGCCTTCCCTCTGATGATTATCTGCAGTTTATCCTGCATGTATTTTGTTTGTATATGGTTGTCATTAATTTCCATTCTTTTCCTCCCTCAGACTGTGGGATCCTTGAGGGCTGGGACTGTCTTCTCTCTTTCCTTGCTCAGCACAGTGCCTGGCACACAGTCGGTGCTTAATACTTAGCCAACTGACCTTGGGCAAGTCACTTCACAGTCTAGACTTCATTTCCCTTTTCTCTAAGATGAGTGGGTAGGGCTTAACTCGTGGAAGAATTATCCAGATACTCCGTGTTTTCTTGCTTAAATAAGCTGTTTATTCCTACAACTGGAGGGAGTCAGCCTTCATAGACACCAAAAGGCATCCCATCAGTCAACAAGCACGTTTACTGCGTGCCAGACACTGTGCTAAGAGCTAAAGTATTCTTTTGTGCTGGATTGAGGGAATAACAGATAAATGAAAGGAGTACACAGTTGGGAGGTAACTATGGGTAGTTTCAAATTGGATCCAGGTTGTGGTTGGAGAACTAAAGGAGAAAAGTAACACATTAACCGGATAATTTGTTCCGCCAGCTGAGCAGGTGTTTTTTTCATTGTTCTGCCTAGAGAAGGCAATTTCCCATAGTTCTTCAGGGCAGCAATAAATAACCGTCCCATAGCCCTTTGCAGGAATGCCAAGCTCTAGATCTGGAAGCAAACACATATAGGAAATCCTAGAAAACTGATTTCACAGATGTCTAAGGGGCCCTTTATAAAACGGGGGGAGGGGCAGGTGGCCTGAGCTGGAACTTGGCCTCAGGGTTTCCTTGGGGAAGTTTGGGCCAGCTGGCCAAGCAAGCTCCCTGGTAAGCTCAGCCCCAAACTGCCTTCACTATGCTCCCAGGACTGGGAAGAGAAGCCCCAATAAGAGCATCAATTCCCCTCCCATCCCCTCCCCCACGGCGCTAGGGGGCAGGACTACGGGAGACAGAGGCCCCACGGAAGTCCGCTCCCGGGATGGTGACGTCACCCCCCCCCCCCCCCCCGCCTTTCGACGATCCCATAAGGCGCCGCGACGCATCGGTTCCCACCTTTTCCCACCGCCGCCCCCCGCGCCCCCTCCCCCCACCCGCACAAGCCCCCCTCCCTTCTGATTCCTTTCCCACAGTGCACTACGCTGGCGGCGGTGGTTCCGCGCCCCCGCGCCCCCTGCTTCTGCCTCTCGCCCCAAAATGGCGGACACAATGAGCCGGAGCCGCGCCGGTTTGCCCTGAGGAGCCCGTGAGAAGGCTCGTGGCCCAGGCCGAGGGACGACGACGACGACGAGGAAGGAGACGAGGAGGGGGTCAGCGAGCCAGCCGCCCCGACTCTCCTTAGACCTCGCCTCGCCTCCCCCGGGGGCCCCGCCCCGGCCTCCCCCGGCCCTCGCGGCCACCCTCCCTCCTTCCCGCCGCCGCCGCCGCCGCCGCCGCTTCCTCCGGCGCTCCCCGCCCCTGACCCCGTCGCCCGGCCCGGCCCCGGCGCCATGAAGCTGACGGACATCGTGCTGCGGAGCTTCCGCGTGGCCAAGGTGTTCCGGGAGAACTCGGACAAGATCAACTGCTTCGACTTCAGCCCCAATGGCGAGACCGTCATCTCGAGCAGCGACGACGACTCCATCGTCCTGTACGACTGTCAGGAGGGCAAGTGAGTGAGCCGCCCCCGGCCCGAGGAGGCCTAGCGCCGCGCCGCCCCGCGCCCCCGGCCCCGGCCCTCCCCGCCTGCGCGCCCTCCGGCCCGAAGCCGCGTGGCAGCGCTCGTTGAGTCCCCGGGACGCTTCCGGGAAACTGAGGCGCGGACGCCTCCCCCGCTGCCGTGCGGCGGGCCCCGAGCTGGGGGGTGAGAGTGCGGTGTAACGTGGGGCCCGCGTGCCTGCCCTTCCCCCTCACGCCGCCCCCTCCCACCTTCCAGTAATAACAGCCAGATTTGTCTAGTGCATCCACGCGCGTCCGGTCCCATCTGTCCTCGGGGCTTTCCAGAGATTGCCCCTCCTTCAGGAATTCGAAACCGTTTTTGTGTCATGGACCCCTACCCACAATAACGGCTTTAAGTGCATAAAATAAAATGCCTAGGATTACAAAAGTACCAAATAGATCGAAATAAAGATAGTTTTTCCCTTCCATCCAAGTATTTGATTGATGAGTAAGACGGTCTCACATGGGGGAAGTGACTTGTCCAAGGTCACACTAGAACCCACGTCGGATCCCCAAACCTTTGCCTTTTCCACTACATCCACTGCGAATTTTTCATCTGAGGAAGCATTTTGCATTCTTCTCTGGTCAGAATCTGACCTTATTGACAACACCTTTGACATGAATTCAGACCTTTTCTCCCTTTTGCCTCATTAAACATTTGCATATTCCTGGTACTTTCAAACTGTAATCTTGAGGTACCTTTTCGAACAAACACCACCTTGATATTACTAAGCAAATAATCTTTTTACGTTTTGGTTACTGTTAAAAAAAAAAAAAAGCTTAGCAAGCTATTGCACGAAGATTGCAAAAACATGTTGATTTTCTTTAAACAATGTAAGCTTTTGGTCACATCCCGAGTGACCTCAGTTAAACTTTTGGCTGTGTTTTATAACCTCTGCCCACTCAACTTCCTCACTTCTTACCGAATCAGCACATTCTTAGTAATTACAGTTTATAATGGTATTATTTTTTCGGCTTTTTTGTGAAGTATAACAATGTCTTTTATGGAGAACTCTTTATACTACTTTAAACTTGTCCTTTAATATTTGGTGTTTTGTTTTCTGGGTGTGGTGGTATGAGTGGGGTTTTTTTGTTTTGTTTTGTTTTTTGGGCTGCTTCCACAAGGGAACTTGGCTGATCTGTCTTAATTTTGATTTAAATGCTCCATTTCTCATACTTAATACTTATACCAGGCTTCCACACCTCTCGTGCCAAATACTGTGATAATAAACTTTATTGCTTCCTCTATGTACAACCCTGGTGAGATGCATTCATGTCTTTCCCAAATCAAGACTGGTAATACTCAACTTTTACTTATTATCATTCCAGGTCCAAACTTTCACCTGTTTATTTTTAAATCTTGGAAAGATTTTTTTCTCTGTATTTCTGCTACATTTTTATTTTAGTATGTTCGTTTTTCTTGTCTCAAACTATGTGTTTTTAGGAACAAGACCTTTTTGTGATTTCTGTAGTCTAAGACAGCTTTTGGATTGTCTGGTATGTATTTAATTTATGTGAGGTGTTTTTTTTTCCCTACTCCATATTTCAGTTTTTAGCACTTTTATGTTACAGCTCTTTTGAAGAAGACTTTTGCAGTAATTTTGTTGAAGAGTCTGCTGATGGGTTAGTAATTGTAAAATGGTGTGGAGAAACAGATTAAATTTGGATGGTGGAGTAGCCTTTGACAGTAGGCTCTTTAGAGGGTGGACTAAATTCTCAATGACTGATCAAAAGTTAGTTGATGGACTACTAGTAGAGGTAGCTCTTTGCCCTTGTCTGTGTCCTTGAATGAACTTTGGGTCAGTGAAGCTGCTTTGAGATATGCAGACAAGTTTGAATGAAGGGATTTAGTAGTTTTCTGTGCTTGGATTATCTTTCTGTCTTGGAAGTGGAAAAAAAAGGTCATCTTTTGGGGCCTGTTGGAAGTAATCAAATAGACTTTATAATAGTCTTTTGAATGCTTGTTATTGAGTGGCTTGTCAGCTGATTTTCAGTGTATAGCATGAATTTCTTTACCTGTTATTCTTTCCTTTTTCCCCTTAATCACGTATGACTTTGGGAAAGTATAGGATTGAAAAGAACTACACTCTTATTTCTGCTCTGCTGCCTATTAGTTGCTACTTAAACTTCCTGGGCCTCAGATTTCTTACATAAAATCAGGAGACTGGAATAGATGGTCTTGAAAAGTTCTCTTTTAAATCTTAGTATGAGTCCAAGTTGCTAAAGCTTGGGAAAGAGTAATTTTTTCCATGTATATGGGGAGGATAAAGTTTTTTTCTAACATCTGTATACTGTACCTCTGCTCTAAGCTGTTAGGACTTAACTTAGGAATAGAAAAATGATTAAAACAAGTACCAATTGCTCAGCATTTTCCTGTTTATCATAAATTCAAATTTTCCTCATGGATTTTTCATCCTTTAACAATTGTGTTTTATTAGGATACTTAACTTTGTGTAAAGCAGAGGTTCTGAACCTTTTTGGTGTCCGGTCATTTTGGGAGTTTTCTGGTGAAGAAGCCTATGGATTTCTCAGAATCATGTTTTTAAATGTGTAAAGTAAAACACTGAGGATTACAAAGGAAACAATTGTATTGAAATACAGTTATCAAGATTGATACAAAAAAAGTTCACAGAATTCAGATTAAGAAGCTCTAGTGTAGAGCACTGTGGTAACTTAAAATTTAGGTAAGAGACAATCTCTGCTCTCTTCACGTTTTGTCTAATGAGGAAACAAAATCTGACATAGATAATGCTAAAACAAAATAGATTCGAAATTCTTCAGAGATTTAAAAACATTGAATGATTTCACCCCCAAAGAACTTTCATTCATGTGGGTAATGCTCATATTAGAGTAGGGGAAACCTTAAAGGTCATTTAGTCCAATCCTCTCATTTTTACAGATTGAGGAAAATGAGTCCCAGAGAGGTTAAACAATTCTGCTCTACTGTTTTCTTGGACCTCTGACATCTCCCTTCCAACTTAACTCTTCTTACGTACTCTACCAAAAAGATATAATTAAATGCATACCTAACCTTTCCTCTCCAGACCTTATTATTACAATATTTTCTTAATTCATAATTTGAAAATATTATTAAGTCTGTATAGTGGCTTTCCAAAGTGAGCATCATAAAGACCACTTTTAACTGATGTAATCAGAAACTAATTTTGTGGGGTGGTGGTAAACTATCATAGAGTGTTGCCTAGTGTCAAGACAGTTGCTTATAATTATAGTTATAAGGGAGGGTAGGTTGGCATATATATGGAAAAATGACTGGTGTGTAAAAAAAAAGTCAATAAAACTTTTAAAACTAATCTGTCCTTCAGACTAGGTATAGCATATCAAGTCTGGAAATGTTTCTTTGCCCCTGCCATCTCTGCCCTCCACCCCCGACAAGGATAGGAATGTAAAATATATATATATAAATGTAAACCCATTTTCAGCTGCTACTTCATTTCCCCAGTAGCTTTCTTGGTAAACATGAGAAAGTCTACCATGTCTGGGTGTGGAAACTGAAAGTTTTAGTTACATAATTCCTTTTCACATTGATGTTAACTGCTTATATTCTCACTACCATATATAGACTAAATGAAGATAAAGCTGCCCATTACTCAAGCTCTAAGTTTGCCTACTAGCTCCTAAGATTAATTTTTGTCTTCTCGCCCTAAAAAGCTTTGTTGTTGTTCACTTGAGTCTGAGTCTTTGTAACCTCATTTATGGTTTTGTTGGCAAAGATAGTGATGGCAAAGTGCTTTGCCATTTCCTTCTCCAGCTCATTTTACAGGTGAGGAACTGTGGCAAACAAGGTTAGGTGACTTGCCCAGGGTCACATAGCTAGCGTCTGAGGCCACATTTGAACTCAGTTCTTCCTGACTCCAGGCCTGGTGCTCTGTCCATTTCGACACCTAGCTGCCCTCCAAAAAGCTACTTGCTTTCTAAATAAGGGCTAACTTAATCGGATTGATAAGTAGTTAACGACTCATTCATATTTTATATATTTTGGGTACCCACCGAGCATCTGTATTACTGATGTCATATTTGAAGAATGTGGCAAAAATTGTCCTTATTTTTTGCTGTATATTCTCATATTACTAGTATACTTTACTCAATTTTATGGTCTTTTAAGTGCTTTATAAAGTTGGGTGTCTGACCTTAAGCTAATCTGTGGGTCCAAGCTCCAGACATTTTTATAAAGGAGAGAAATACTGCCTTCTCCCTTTTTCCTCCTCCCTTTTTTGGTTATGCTTGATAGAATCATAAATTTAGAGATGGAAGAGAATATGGAGGTCATCTAGTCCAGCCTCTTCATTTTACAAATGAGGAAACAGGCCCAGAGAGTTACATGACTTGCAGTGTTAAATAGTTAGTGACAGAACCAAGATTTGAACCTAGGTCATTCAGTTCCAAATCCAGTATTCTCAGTAGTTTAGCTGTAGGAATATAGGACTCAGCAGCAGACTGAAGCTAAAACATTTCCATTCATTCAACAGACTTTTTATTGAACTATTTTTATGTGTAAGATAATAGGTTATAGGACTAGTTTTCAGAGAGCTTGTGATCTTGATCTTGTAGGGAAGGCTAGGTGGAAAAAAGTGAATAATCCAGGCTAGGTGGAAAAAGTGAATAATCCAAGTTCAGAAGTGATCCATTTCTTTCAGCTGTTGGAGAGGGGAGAGGCAGAAAGGAAAAGGGATGGGGAAAATTTAATGTAGATACTGTTTTGTGTGGGGTGAGTTACTCTGGTGGGGGTAGGGGGTTGTAAAAAGAGTAAGAACAGTTAGTTCAACTATGTGGTCCATAGAAGGATAGTGCAAAATTTCTTGTCTCATTGAAACTTAGATAACAAATAAAATCTTTTTATGGCAGACTGTAGTGTCATATATTCTTTAGCCTCTCATTCTCGTAGTGGAAAAAATGGTTCATTCAACAAGATTTTCTTTTACATTGCGAAGATTAGTAAACATAGTTTCATTAGATTATTTTGTATACCTCTTGGATTGGTCATCTTGAATCGCTTGAATGAGAATGGCTTTGCCTAGAGTTTTCTGTGGTGAAGGTGGCAAGGGAAAAGAATTGACCGAAAGTAATAAGTAGCTTTGCTAACTTTAGAAGTGTTTTTAGAGTGCTTATCAGTGAAATGAGATTGTTACCAAACTCAGCTATAGCTTGGTCTGCAGAAGCTATGTGAGAACTTTAATAACCAGCTTAAGCACTTGATTATACCTTTCTACTATGTTAAAAGGGGCATGATTCTTACATTGTGGAGTTGGAAAATTAAGTAAAAAGTGACTTTAACTTCTCTAGAAATCAGTTCTTGGAAAGCCTAGCAAATAGGCTGATTTTTAAAAACTGTATTGTAATTGTAGGACAGTTATATAGTTCACTATTAAAAGCCCTGCTTTTAATTCCAGTTTTTATAGACCACTGCCCAGCTCTTGACATCTTGACAGGAAAGTGCCTCTTTCTTCCTGTGTATCTGAACCAGGGCATTGTTTTTTAATCTCTCTCTCTTTTTTTTCCCATTAAAAGAAGATAGTTTTAAGAAATAACTGGGAACCTTTCAATTCTATTTACTTCCTCTGTGTTTAGGGAAATTCTTTGTATCTGGTTTGTTTTTTTTTTCCCCTTTGTCCCAAACTGGTCAAATTCTTAAAGCAATTTAGATTTTTTTTTTCCCAGAAATTAAAGATAGAATCCATCAGATTTTTTTTTTTAACTCAACTTGTCGTTTGACACTTTAAACAGATGAAAGGCTTGTTTTGAACCCAATGTATTGTGTTTCCCTTTTTTCTCAACTTACAAGATTGTACCTGTTCTCTGTTCCACAAAAGATCAACAGCTAAACTCAGGTGCCTGTACTAACGGTGCTGCGCTATAATGTAAGTTGGTTTGTTTAGTGATCTGGGATTTCTTTATTTCCCCAGACCAAAGAGAACACTGTACAGTAAGAAGTATGGAGTGGACCTAATCAGATACACACATGCAGCAAACACTGTAGTGTATAGTTCTAACAAAATAGATGGTAAGTAAACTTTCCTTTTATTTTTTTAAGACATGTTTAAGACCATTACTCCCCTCGCCCACTGCGGCCCCTGTAAAACAATGCCTGGAATTTGCATTTTTATAAGAATATTTTGAAAATTTTGCTTGTATCAAAGTCTCTCGGACTAAATACGTTCTGATAGAACTTGTTACTCCAGTCATGTGAACTGAAAGGAAACTAGAAACAGGTGACAGCTTTTACTTCAGAAGTTCCTTGAATGCAAAGGTTAATGTATATATATCATAAATTAAAATGGGTATGTGTTAGAGAAACCAGGATGAAACATCTTAATAGCCTCAAGAGATAGAAGTTACTTTAAGTGGTAGGGTTAGCGTACAGATAAGGAACTACTTTATATACAAGGTAATGTACAGGAAGAAAATGGTTCAAAAAGGATTTAGTTGATTCACACATGATGATGGCATTTTGGTATGTTTGCAACTATATCCTTAACATTTTGAAATTTCTGTCATGAAGAGTACTGATCCTTTCTTGACACTGTTTCATTCTTCTTAGGTGAACTTAAATTTTACCTGAATTCTTTTTGTTATTAGTTAAAGCTACAGGCTGTGGTCATATAAGATTGGGTAGTTTGTCCTAACTGATAACCAAACTTCTGAGTTTTTTTTCTGTAATAGGTGGGCTGGGTCTCAGTTAAATTTTTTCACTTAGTGTAGGTTTTCCCCATTAGAAGGAGTGACTAGTATTTGGTTGTCATAGCTATTTCTGCTTTCCTAGCCAACCTATTTGTTATCTTAGGGCATGTGCTCCAGTGCGTCACTGAACACAAATTGTTTAAATTGCTGTCTTAGTTATATCTGTAAATCTACTTTATTTTAAGGGTAGATGGGTGGGAGTGTCATTTTTAGGAGACTTTCCTGTATATAAATTGATTTAGTGAGTATCTTTGTTTCTAAGTTTGCCGACTTCTGTGTATAGGTAGTCTTCCAAGTAAATAGTGTAGCCCGTGCAGTTGAGCTAAGAAGGAATAATTAGGATTCACTTGACAGGAAATATATTTAATTGCAAACTGAAAGAGTTGGAAGTTTTTTCTCTTGGGCTTTTTTCTCCTGATTTGAAAATCCTCCTCATATGCAGTGAGGAGACATGTATATAAAACTTAATATCTAGGCTCCAAGTTAAAGAAGATACCTTGCTGGTTTTGTACTTTAAGGATGTTGCCTTTCTTGTAACCCTAATTCCCCCCTGTTCTTCATGAAGAGCTCCAGCTTCGACCCCGTTTCCTTCTGCCTGATTCCAGGCTGAGGTAGTAGTTTGTACAGTTTGAGGGTCTATGATACCACCCGGTACAGGAGATAACTGTACAGGCCACTGCCTTGCCAGGGACAGAGCGCTGCCACCAACAATGGTTTGTAGCGGAGCATGGGGACGGTCTTCCTGCCTTCCTCTGTGAAACCAGGTAACTCTTTCTAACAGAAAAGGGATCTAATGATTCTTTGTGGGTAGGTAATAGTACTGAAAATATTAACTAGTCCTTAAATTCACTGTACTTGCTAAACTGAGATTATAATGTAGGTCCTAGGCCTAGCTGTTTGTCACATAGGTTACAAATAGATGGCATTATCAAGCAGTTGTTGAAATATTTAGAAACATAAGGACATTATAATGAAAAGAAAATTCTTTAAAGATATCACTTTTCCCTCATAGATGGTCATGAGATACCTCATTAAAAATGACCTTATATTCCATTGCACTGGGTACCTTTTTCTAGCATCTTTCCTCTTGTTTGTGAGTGTCTTTTCTAGACTGTCATTTCCTATAGACCCTCTCACCAGTTGTCCCTCAGTACTACTGTTAACCTAAAGGACTCTTATGACTTAGCAGCCTTCTTTCCAGCATTTCACCCCTTTTCTGTTTTTCAAATTAAGAGGACTTGTTATATCAAAGGATATACTTATTTTCCCACAGACATTTCTAGGAGCAATTAATTCTCTGGTGTTTGTCACAGCCTGATAATTGCTTAAATGGTTAATATTAAGTTCCATTTGAGAAAGTAAGAATAGTCTGGAGTTGATCAACAGGCATTCAAGTCGCTTTTGTATTCAGAAGTTTACACAGTCTTAAGACCTAGTAGGGGTGAAAATTTGCGCTTTATTAGATTTACTTTTGATGAAGAATAGTTTAAGACTGAGTCATTCACATAAGCTTAGCTTTAACAGGTTGTCTGGGAACAAACTATAAATCAGTCCACTTATTGTGTAGTGTTAGGGAAAGAATACTGAGAGTCTAAAAACCATGGTTCTAATTCAAATTCTGCCACAGACTTGGCTAGGTGACTTTGAGTCTTCTTCCATCCCTGTCTCTAAAATGAAGAGTTTGAACATAGTCATTTTCTAAGGTCCTTTTCAATTTTGACAGTCTAAGATTCATTGTGTGCTGATAGCCAGAATCTTTTTCTTTAATTAAAAAAAAGAAGTAATAGTTTTATGCCAAAATTTATACATAGCAACTAGTGTTTGGATGAATCTTTTATCATCTAAGAAGGTCCAACTTACTTTCCAGAAGCAAAAACTGGGAAATAAATTATTTTTTTGAACTCTATACCAAATGCTATCAACAGTTTTATTTGCCAGAATTTTTTTTGATGAGAAATTCAGTTAAGCTGCTCTTCCTGCCCACCGTCTTACCCACCATAACCCAGCATTTCAGAAGTTTTACTTGACATTTTTATGTTCCTAAGAGTCTTCTGATCACGTGGGGCAAATATTGCTCTCTCATTTCTTTGCATCTATGGGTGCAGTCTGGGTGGATATTTTAGCTAGTTTGGCTGACCTGCTTTCCTCCTCTGTTCTATACTAAAAGGGTCAACCTTTTGGGGGAGGTAATGTTTATAGATGAAGACATGTAGAAACTATATGCCAGTTTTTAAAGAAGAATTTAGGTCTTCTGACCATGAATTAATTTTGTATCTTTTTTTCAAATTGCAAAGAAAGGGCCCAATAAATTCTCAGCTGATTGAGGATATTGCTTTGGTACTTTGTGTGTTTTCAGATACAATCCGCTACCTGTCCTTGCATGATAACAAATATATCCGGTACTTCCCCGGACACAACAAGAGGTAAGACCCGGAAGGAGTGGGTGGGATTCTTTCAGTGCTCTTAGGCTAGTGAAGCAAGTAGGGAAAAAGTTGTCGTTTAGTTTGAAAAAACATCATTTATTCCCCTAGTGTGCTTTCTGGTTCTTCACCAGTCTTCTGCATTTGGCAATGTCTTCTGGAACACTGAGGATACATAACATAATAAGTATATGTCCAGTGTCTGAGCTGGAGAAGAAGCTCTTCTTATCTACTGTTTTTTTTTAAATCTATATATGCATGTACACCTGTTCATTTTAAAACCTCAAAGCACGTAGGATTTTCTTTGATTGGCAGAACTTAACGTATCTCTCTATGTATCACTAATACAAATAAATGATAAAAGTTAGCATTTACTGAGTGCTTTAAATTTTGCGTAGAACTGTGTATGTGTTGTCTCATTTGAACCTCACCACAGCTTTGTGAGGTAGTTGCTACTGGTATCCTGTTACCAATGAGGAAACTGAGACTGAGAGATGTTAAATGACTTGTTCAAGATCACACAGATTTTAAAAATTTAAGTGTTCATGACTTAGGTATATTCCTAAATCACATGGCATTGCTTTTTAAAAATTATCATCTCATTGTTTTACTTATCTCTCCCCAAAGTACATATGAAGATAGGCTTAATAAAAATACTAATAAACCTAGCATTTATATAATGCTGTAAGGTTGCAAAGTGCTATCTAAATACTGTTGTTAATTCATCTCTATGCTTTGCTCTATTTGTAGTGGGCTTATAGGGTCTTAGAGAAGGATGGTAGATTTACTCTGACAGTGATTTGGGGCTTGTTTACATTTACTTCTCCCTTTTTTCCATGAATTGTATTTGTCTTGGACATATTTCAGGGTGGTGGCCTTGTCCATGTCACCTATAGATGACACTTTTATCTCTGGGTCCCTGGATAAAACCATCCGACTTTGGGATCTTCGATCTCCTAACTGCCAGGTAAGTCATAGGAATTGACTGGTCCCAGGAGAGTCTGTTAATCAGAACTTTGATGGAACTGTAGGTTTTAATACATTATTTAGTGTGGTTTGCTTTGAAAGTTAACCTTGAGTTAAAAAACTTTACAACATTATTTCTCTTTAAATTTCAGAGTTTTTTAAAATCTTAAGCAAACTTTATATTTCCTGGTATGTTGATTGATGGGAGAAATATCTCTTCTCTGAGTTAATGTGGTGGGTAACTGCTACCAAATACATATTTACCACAATCCAGAAATTATAAAGGTAGCCTAAACCTAGGTTTTATTATTCTACTCAAGCATAGGTTCAGACTCAAAGAAAATCCGAACAATCTTTAGAATTCTAACCAGGCTTCTTTATAGGCAAAATTATATTAGAGTGATAAATAGTAATTTTACATATTGCAGTCCATTCCTCTTAGACCACGAAAGTTAAAGAAAAGATAGATCCACAATCCTGTACTTCCTTTATTGTCATAAAAGTTTAAAGCAGAGTCATAATCTCATATCCCCTAAAGGAATAACTTTATCAAACAAAATCTATAGATAAACTAAGTCAAGTTACAAATTAAACTACATTTAGAGAGTTCAGGCTGATGGAGGTGATGTGATTTGAGGGCTTCAGGGACACCACCAACCCTCCCCCCCCAGGACAGAATTATACCACAGGGTCATCTGGAATGAATTCATGGACTCAAGCATTATTTAAGTCAAGTTGGCAAAGGTTAGGTTATACCATTCATTGGGCACAAGTACTTAAGGAATCTGACCTTAGAGGGGTATAGTTAAAGTTTATATAGGAAAAATTGCAGTAAAATATGTGCTAAGTTTGCTAACTAGGTGATTTAGGGAGTGGTTAAGGAGTGGTCAGTTCTTTGTTTTTGTTTTTTGTTTGTTTGTTTTATGTGAGGTAATTGAGGTTAAGTGACTTGCCTAGAGTCACACAGCTAGTGAGTGTTATGTGTCTGAGGATAGATTTGAACTCAGGTCCTCCTGACTCCAGGACTGGTGTTCTTACCACTGCACCACCTACCTGCCCCTTTTGTTTGTTTTGTTTTTGTTTTGTGTTTTGAGTGGTCAGTTCTTAACATGTACTTTTTGTATCTGCTGCCCAGGCATTTAACCCAGAGTTCACCAGGAAAAGGGAGGGGCCCCAAGGAGGTGTAGTTTTTAGGTCTGCTACTTCACTGAGTTAATTAGTGGTCAGGGCTGACTGAGGATTGCCTAGTCTGCCACAAATCAATGTTTTGTTTGACAAGGTAGATGTAGGGAGGATACATATGTTTGAAGTCTAGGATACACATAATGAGTTCAGGATGCAAATAATGAGGTAGGGAGTTGTCCAGTGAGTACTGAATATCTTTATGAGCCAGTACAAAGCCAGTTCAAACTAATAATTCCTAGAGGTATGGTTTATTATCACTCCAGGGAGAAAGAGAAGTGTTTTGCTGGGGCCCATTCATGAGTAATTGCTAGGCATAGTGTCCTTGGGCTGGGGAGAAACTGCCAGGGATAGTGTTTTTGAGGCCAGGGAGAAATACGGTCTTAGAATTAGGGTCCAAGCACAGGCACCCAAACACCCCATCAGGCAGATTTACATGCTGCCAAGGAGTCAGGGATAGTTGAGATTTTTCCTCTGACTTCTTATCTAAGGCATGTTTAAGACTCTAAGTAAATTTTTACATCTTATGAGATAGATTTCAGTCAGTGAGGTTAATGTGAAGGCAGACTTTTTAGTTAACCAAATTTGCAGGAGGAGTGACCCTAAGTCCTAAGAAAATCAAATTGATGCTGATTCCATTTTGTAATTGATTCTATTCTGTATCACCCCCAGTATTGTAAGATTGTCTAAGACTCTGAGTTAAAAAGTTCCAAAGTTCATCTTTCCTCTCTGAACTGAGTTGTCCTATAAATCACCTCAATTCAAAGAAATATAGTCTCTACACGTCTTACTGCCCTCGTACAATTAAGGGAGATCTGTTATCTCACTAACAAGCCTTGCAGGATGCATGTGGGTGCCAGGAAGTCTGTTATTCCTGCAAAGCTGGCTATCTTTCAAGAAAGTCTGGCGTGTTAGCCGTGCAGGTGGACACCACCAATGAACTTTCCATAGCAACAAGATGAAAGGAGGGGCTGTTGCTAGTCCTGCCTACCTGACTTCCATCCAATCATGTTGTTTTCCATCATCTATCAGATTTCAGATTTTGTAACCAATCATATTGTTTTATGCTTCCTGTTCTTTGTTCTCATGTACTTCCCAAAATTATATGAAGGTTGGTAAACCTTACCTTGTGGTCTTTTGACTGACTGAGAAGTTGAGAGACCCCTTTTATTGTTAATTGCTAGCTTTACTAATAAATTGAATGGAACTTTGTGCTTCAATTTACCTTAATTTCAATTGCAACAGTCCTGAATGATAAAAGGAAAATTTTAAAATTCCCATAACAATGGCAGTCTCATTTTGAGGTTCCTTGATGATGATTATGGTTAGAACTGGCAACAAGGAAGAAAACTCTGAATCCAGTATGGATTCAACAGTATGCTATGATACATCAATGCAAATTGTCTTAATTTGGGACCTTGGATCAATATCCTTATTGTGTTCAGTTCCAGCTGTATTTGGTAGCCTACCTGAAGTCTGAGTTCTTTTGCATGTTCTTTCTATAATGTCAAATCTTGAGGGTGTTGTAACCCCTCTTTACCTATCTCCCCCAAATCTCAGGTTATCAAGAGGTTAAATGTTATCCAGGGTGACTGTTGTGTGCCCCATGGGTCTGTGATCTTCATTAATTTGAGCAAAACAACTTCCTATGGATTCTTAAAATGTCTGTCGTCTTCTCATAGGGCCTAATGCATCTCCAAGGAAAACCTGTTTGTTCTTTTGACCCAGAAGGGTTAATTTTTGCTGCTGGCGTCAATTCTGAAATGGTTAAACTTTATGATCTTCGTTCCTTTGATAAGGTAATGTGTTAATATTTTTCATTCTCTCTTAGCATTTCCTATGTTTAGGGTGGGTTTGGAGGTAGTAGAGGAGGATAGCAGAATTTAGTTGTGAAAGAATGATATTTTAAAGTAGTTAATGCTAATTCATTTAAATATGTGCACTATCCTTTGTGACTGTGATTCAGTTTCTCTTGTTTTGGGTCACCATCAAGTAGGTGCTATCTGGAACCTATGTAACTTTCCAAAATTTGGATTTTATCACTGTACTTGTAATATAAACCCAGTTTTTCTGTGTCCATTTCTGCCCTCTGTGACAATTGGCTAATCTCATAATATCTGTGTAAGATGGGGCTTGTGTTTATATTATCTAGGTCACAGAGGAAAGTGCTTTGTGAATTGTAAAGAACTATGTAGATGTGAGTTACTGATTTTGGCCAGAAAGGAATTCAAGTGACCAAGGATTCATTATCAAAAGTAATTTGGGGGGTGGGGGGGGTAATTTTGATGTTCCCATGTTGCCTTGTGAATCCACCTTTGTTTTTCCATTTAAAGGGGCCATTTGCTACTTTCAAAATGCAATATGATAGGAACTGTGAGTGGACAGGCTTAAAGTTCAGCAATGATGGCAAACTCATCCTTATATCTACCAATGGCAGTTTCATTCGCCTGATTGATGCGTTTAAGGGAGCAGTAATGCATACGTTTGGGGTAAGTTCATAATCTTGAAATTGCAAACTGTTTTCTCTTCAGGCTGTATTCTTATTGAGGTAGGTGAGTTGGCTGCCTTCTGTTAGCTGGATTGTGGAGAATAAGAGCCCTGTCCCTTCACCTCATGCCCATAGAACATGGACTATAAAGGACTGGGAAGAGGCAGGAGGTGGGGGGTGGAGGTCAAGAGAAAGAAGTTGTTCAACTTTCCTGGATGGTGGGAATAGTTAGAGCTGGCTGCTGTTGGTGGATTTTTTTGTTTGTTTTAAATCTATTACAAGAAAACAGTTATTTTGTCCTTACATTTTAGGGGTATAACAACAGCAAAGCTGTCACATTAGAAGCCTCCTTCACTCCAGATTCTCAGTTTATTATGATCGGTAAGATATTTACTCATTGTCTTTGGCTTTTGTAACTTTGACTTACAAACTTTCAGCATTTAATCCTCTAGTAGTATGGCAGTAATTATTAAAAATGATATTAATAATCACTTATGGAAGTGTTTTATGGACTGATCAGACCACATCTGAAATATTACAATCAGATCTGATTACACACTGAATTTTAGCAAGGACAATGATAAGGTTTCAGGCATTTAGCCTAGAAAAGACTTGTGTAGGTGGGGGAGCATGGTAATTAATCTCCAAGTCTCTTTAAGGACTGTCTTGTAGAAGGGGATTTTATTTTTCCTATATCAGAGGGCAGAATGAAGATTGATGGGTGGAAGTTGCAAAGAGATAAATTTAAACTCAGTGTAAGGAAGAATGTCCTAACAGCTGTCCAGAAGCGAATGAACTACACTAGGGGCAGACTTCACCAGAGGTCGTGGAGCACCACCTGGATGGTTGCGTTTCAGATAGATTTGTTTTAGACAGGATTTTTGTTTAGATGTGGATTGGAGTAAAGCAGAGGATCCTCATGCCACTTGTAAACTTGTTTTTAATATTATGATAACCATATTTCAGTATAATTGGTTTTCCTTGTAATTTGATGCATTTTATTTTATACATATAAAACATGATTTGAAGAAGGGCTCCAGAGACTTCACTAGACTGCTGAAAGGATACATAGCACAAGAATGGTTTAGAACCCCTGGTCTGTGGAAACTAGAATTATAAATCTATGTGACAGAAAGGGTGGGTAGTGCCTTCAAAAAACTAGAGAGGTTTAAGAGAGAGTTAAGTTGTGGAGTAATGGTGGAGGAAGTCATTACTTTCTTAGAATTGTTTCTAGCGAGGTGGAGGTGATGAATGCATTTGACAAAGTGGGCCTAGAACTTGGCAAGAAAAGTTAACTCTCTCTCCCAAGACCCACATCTGGGTTGCTAGTCTTATTCCCTGGATACAAGATTTTTTTTTTTAAGAAAAACTTGATCTTTGCCAGAGTTGATGCCGGTGTTTTACCTGCAAGCACTGTGAATTTTTGGGAAAGTATAATTTGTTACTTGGTCTCAACCATTTGCCTGTCATTAATGAGAATTAGCTAGGATGTTCATAATAGAATATAGAATCTGAGAGCCAAAATACAGTATGTCCCCGAAGTCTTAGTGCCATTTTAAGCTATTAGCTACACTAAGACTTTGGAGACACCCTGTAGTATCATACTGTTCTTCTATTTTGCTACAGCTTCATAAAGGTAAATTGGATATGGATTTTATCAGCGCAGCTTAGTATATTAAACCTAATTTCCCAGCTGGGTAGAGTGTGATAATGGATCTTAGGGATAATGCAGGATTGTATACTTCAGTAACATCTTCAAGCAAGGTAAAGTAAGTATTCAGCATAAAAAAGGGGTATCATTCCAATCAGTGAAGTAAGTAAGAAAGATAATAGATATTATACTCCCTTTCAGATGGGATTTTTTTAGTTGTTTCCAGCAATTGAATATCCCTCCTTCATAGAGACTGAACACATCAAGAAACCTAATGAGGCACTCCTTTCCTTGAGTGCCCTTTCTGCATTTTCACCAGGGAATTACTCTTAGAATGAGGCTTCTGACTAGGATTTCTGAACACTTTGTTTTGTGTGTTTTTCCTCTTCTATGTATCTTGAATTTAATGCAGTGTTTTGTTTTGTTTTTTTAATTCATCATCTCTAGGCTCTGATGATGGTAAGATTCATGTCTGGAATGGAGAAAGTGGCATAAAGGTGGCTGTGTTAGATGGAAAACATACTGGTCCCATAACCTGTTTGCAATTCAATCCCAAGTTCATGACCTTTGCCAGTGCATGTTCTAACATGGTAAGTATAGCAAAAGTGCACAGGCTCAAACAGGATTTCTGCTAGGTCCCAAGAGTAGGTCTCCCCCAAAGATACTGACTCTGGGATTTGGATTTATTGCTTTACTTTATTTTATTTTCTGTGGTACCCTTCTTTCCCAGTATCTCCTGCTTTAAAGCTCACATAACCAACCATGGTAATATACACATTATTTTCTCCGTGTGTGTAATACATAATTTCACATTAAGCCAATTCAAACTATCAAGGAGTTGGGTAAAGTGTTACACATTCTCTTCCTCACTTCTTGTATTACCTCTCCAAGGAAGTTATTCTACTTTCTTGCTTAGTTCATCCACATGTCACCAGTCCAAGATTTGAGTTCTTTCTCTCTGCTCCCTTGATCCCTAGAAGCTTCCAAATGCTAACCCATTAGTGGACTTAAAGGAAAATCCTTTCTTTCCAAACAGTATTAGAACAGGATAGTACCTCTGCAGTTTGGTTCTTCTAGCCCCTTGCTGCACTTATTCCCATATCTACCTATAAACTGAATTGAGGAGAGAGGGCATGGATTTTTATTACAGAATCTACCCCGTGACATATATTGTCCTCTTTTCCTTGCCAAAATTCCTAGCATGTCAGTACTATTGGGACCTCTTCTAGTCTAACCCTTTACTTTTACAAAAGAGGAAGCAGAGGTTTACTTACTCAGGGTTTAGTGATAGAGGGAGGATTAGAACTCTGGTCTCCTGACTTCTAGTTCAGTACTTTCTACTATACCACAGTTCCAAGTTTGTAACCTTAACATTAGACTCCTCACCTTTTCTCACCCCACAAATCCAGTCAGTTGGCAAATCCTGACATTTCTACCATCGCGGCAACCCCCTAACAGGGATTTGGATCCTGTGGCCTTCTAGGTCCTCAGGTTTGGCCTTTTGACCAAGTCCAAGTTTTACAGAAGAAATCCATTTAATTAAGGGGATTTGTCTGTAAAGTTTGGATTCAGTCAAAGGGCAGCACTTGAAGACCTAGAGGGCCACGTGTGGCCTTCAGGACTAGGGTTCCCCACCCTCGCCCTAGTGCATCCCTCCACTCAAACAGTTAGCACCTTAGTTCAGGCCCTCATCACCTCTCACCTAGATTATTTCAACACCCACCTGGTTTTTCTCTCCTTGCCTCAAGTCTTTACTACTGCAACCTCCTCCTGCAGCCAAAGTGCTTTTCCTTAAATGTAAATTTGGACCGTATCACTCTGCTACTTAACTCCAGTGACTTCCTGTTGCTTGTAGGATCAAATATGAACTCTGCTTAGCTTTTAAAGTTTGGACCCCAACCTGTCTTTCTGGTCTTGGTGAATGTTATTCACCCTCCCATACTCTTTGTTCGAGCCCAACCGCCTTTCCCTCTGTTCCTCACATATTACATCAGCTCCATCTCTTGTCGTGTCCCTTTGCACTTTCCATGGCCCAGACCTGAAATGCACTTGTCCATCTGCTTCATGGAGCTCTTAGTTTTTGTAAGGTGTTGAAGCAACATCTTTTTATGTGAAACTTTCCCTATTCTTCTCCCTCTCCACCCCTCCCCCCAGTTCCCTGCCATCCAGTCTATCCACTACTTTGTATATTGGTGTATGTGCTTTCTGTGATCCTCATTAGAATCTAAGCAAGCTCCTTGTTTCATTATTTGGGTTTGTATCCTCCCAGCATGGCACAGTGAAGACAGGATAACAGAGTCAGTGTGTTCCACACCTATTCTCATCTCTTCTCCTGCCCAAATATCTGGTTTTGAATCCTGATTCTTTTTACTTGTCATTTGTATGGCCAAGTTTTATAGAACAAATCCTTTTATTAAGGAGATTTGTTCTGTGAAGTTAATTGAGAGCCTTTCCCTCCTTGGACCTGGTTTCCTTAAATATAAAATAAAGAATTTGGACTAGATGACCTCCTATATAGAGGCCCTTAAGTTGTATTGCAAATATAATTTATCTTTTCCTTACCAAAAAGATTCTAGAATGTCAGCACTGTTGGGGAATCTCGTGGAGTCCACCCTTATTTTATAATGGGAAACAAGTTGCTGAAGATTCAAATTTCATCCATTTCCCTGGTGTTTTGCAGAAGCCTTTGGTCCTAAATACAGAAAGCTTATACTGTTCATCCTGCTTTGCTTAGAACTGAAATAATTTTCTTCTCTTTCCAGGCATTCTGGCTGCCTACCATTGATGACTGATCATTTGTCAGCAGCGTCTGCACATTGAAGGGCAGCCAATAAGAGGAGGAAAGGGACTGTGTATTGGGATTATGTTGTTCTTCTGACCTGAAGCATTCTTCTACCTAGCCCTTCTCATGGACATCTCAGTACATCCTTTTAAAAAAACAAAACAAAACAAAACACAAACTCCTTTGCTGCATTCCTTCAAAAGGACTCTCGGTGCTGCAGACCTGAAGTTGGATTCAGATTTCCTAGTTGTGGCCTGTATCAAGCTCCTCCTGAGGGGTGAGCTGTGTCAGGCTCATCGGCATCAGTGCGGACCCTTGGCATAGCCTCCTCTTTTGAATGTATAGGGAGCCTATAAAATCTTGACTCCACATATCTTCTTTCCTGCACCCTGTCCCCATAAATGCATGGAAATCTAGTTCTGGTTTTGAGGTACTAGTGCAGTTTCCCCTTTTCCCTCTGCATGTGTCATGATTGAATTTTCCCAGTATTGTTGTGGCTTTATTCCATAGCCATCATGTTTCTTCTGTGCCAAAAGTTTAAAAATAATCAGTTCATAAGTCCTAGGTACAGAGGGAAGGACAGAGCTATGTAAGGTCTTGGTTTGCAGGGAACTCAAGGAACTCTGCAGACTGTTAGGGTGAGGGTGCTAGGTATGGACTTAGTTGTGTGGCTAACTCAAACCTGGTTCAGTCTGCTTCTAACTGATGTGGGGAACATAGAGAGGCCAGGGGGACGTGAAGAGGTAACGAATCAAGTGCCTCCAGCAGTCAGGGAGGCTTACCTCCTTAGCAGACAGGGGCCCAGCCCTGTGTAAGCAAATGGCAGCTGAGCTGGGATACAGCCGGGTTGTCTCTGTCCAATGATCTTTTGTGTGTACATATTTATGGGGGGTGGGAGGGGTGGGAGCCTATTTTTTTACTTTAGAAATCAATAACTATTTCATGTGGGCCAGTATTGTGGAATGAGTCCAAATGGTTTACACTGATGCTTTCTTTCCTCTATCCTCCTCCCCACCCCCCAAAAAAAATCCTGTAAATAACCTGCAAATAGTCCTACCCCCTTCTCCAGCCTCCCAAACCAACAAAGCTGATTCTGGGCTTGTATTTTTGTTAGTGTCTAGCCTTTTTATATGACTTTTCTTATTTTACATTTCAGCTCTGTGTGTGCACCTTCATTTTAAAACAAAAACCTACACATTGTAACATCAGGCTTTAGTACAATAGTCTTGTTCTCTCACCTGGTTCTTGGTGTTGTCAGTTCTTTAGCTGGGCCACAGGAGAAATGCTTTCATCTTTGAGATGAGGAACAGCCTGCTTTTCTGCCTGAGAGTGTTGCCACAAGTGTTAGAAAGTGTTCCCTCTTTTCCTTTTTCCATTTCTTGGAGAACAAGCACAGTTACTGCCTAGCCTGGAGACCATTGATTGGCTCCCTCAGGTGATCACTGGCAAGCTCATAAGAGCAACTACTCTGTATTTTCCATGTCTTTATGGTGGAAACCTCTACAGTATTAGTCCCTGTTGTACTTTAGCCCGTTCTGTCTTTGCGCATGTGGTGTGAACAAAAGTCACTCTGCATGATAATGTCTCAGAAATTGTGATTCCCAAACCAGTGGTTTCAGTTTGTAAATAGCCTCTGTGCTAATTATATTGTGCACACTTATGCTTGTATCTGTGTTCTTTGCATTCCTTTAGGGGTAAATAAGAAGAGAAAGTTATGTTCCTCCTTTGTTGAGGGGAGTGTTTTTTAAACGGTAGAAGAATGTGATGGGAAGGCCTGCCCTGCTACCTCTTTAGGGCTAGATGGAAGGGGCACATTTCAGCTGAGAGACACGCATAGGCCATGTGTGTGCACTACACCCGGGCAGTGTGGGATGGCGTTTTAAAAAGCAAATGTGCTGGACTTACTGTCCTTGAGTCACCAGGTTTGAGTAGGAAATCAAGGGATGAGGTTAACAGTTCTGGAGTAATGATAATTTATTTAGTTTTGTTTATTAACAAGGGAGGTTGCCTCCAACAAGAGATGTTCTTTCTCCTTGCTTCAAACAGTTAGATGAAAGGTGCAATACAGAGGTAACTATTTTTGGGTCATGATGGTGGTATCTCTTTGCTTTGGGGATGGAGAGGACCACAGTTCATGCCATAGGTATTTGGGAGGTACTAAACAGCAGTAGACTTAGAGCTTTAGGGGAAATCACTGGGTGCCTATGGGATGAGGTGTATAGGCCAGGGAGAGCAGAGAGGCTGTGAGTTCTGTGTCATTTGTTTCAAAGAAGTCGGGGTGGCATGGGAGGTGAAGTTAAAAGGATTCTCACCAGCTCTTGGTGAGAGTTAGGCCTACCCACAAATAAACATCCTTTCTTTGTAAAGGTCAACTCTTCCCACTGAAGAGTATTTATTAATACTGTTGGGGGATATGTTTTTGCAGTCACTAAGGCCCAGCCTAGTGTACCCACCAGCACATCTGTAAGTTGCCCCAAACACCTCACTCCATCCCCCAGTTTTTCTTATGTTCAAAGCTCTTATGAGCTTAAAAACCGTTTTTTTTATGGCCTCTGCCCCAATCCTAAAAAGTACTGCTGACCACGGAACCTAAATCTGCCCTCTCCTATGCAGCTGGTAGATGAGCCCTTAGGCATAATGACTCACTCAGTCTGGGGGAATTTAGGACATAATTAGAAGGAAGTACCCTCTAGTAATCTACATTTCCCTGGCATTTTGATCTTTGACACTTTTTGTGATGCCAAGAAGGGTTAGGAGGCCAAAGCTGAGTGAAGGGACAAGATAGGTAAAGACAGACTACTTTGGATTTTGGGTGTCCAGGAATATGGATGGTCTCCAGGAGGGTGGCCAAAGTGATAATTGATTGGAACTCATCATTGCTGGCTACCTGGGCACCTAGAATGCACTGGTAGAGAAAGTTAAACACAGATAAGAATTTTTCTTCTGTTGAGTTAAACATCTTAAATCAATTTTACCTTCTCTAAAAAGTTTTTTAAAACAATTATTAGAAAAGGTTTAGCAAAACTGGCTAACATTTCATCTGACAGAATATGCACTATTCTATAACCATAAGTCTTCTGTGATGACATGGAGAGAGGTGCATTTTTTTTCCTGCTTTTCGCTGGGGTCTAGCTTGATCCATGTATTTAACATTTAATGGAAATATTTAAAATTATGACATATATCTCTCCCCCATTTCAAATGGATCATGATAGTATAAGTTTTCATTAATGACAGCATTCTCAGGTTTTTTGGCCTCTTCTCCAGCTGTCACTTTTTTTGGGGGGGGGGGTGAGTCTGTTGGGGTTAAGTGACTTGCCTAGAGTCACACAGCTAGTGAGTGTTATGTGTCTGAGGCCGGATTTGAACTCAGGGCGTCCTGACTCCAGGGCTGGTGCTCTATCCACTTTGCCACCTAGCTGCCCCAAGCTGTCACTTCAAGAAGTGGAGTTTTTCACTTCAAAGGTTGCCCGTAGTAACCCCAAATCTTCTATGGCCAGGTAGACAAAAGACAACCTGTTAGAATTGTTTATAAATTTTCACAGTAGGACTTCTGTGAAAAAAATGAATCAGTTTTTGTGCATAGAATTTGGGATATCTCAGTAGTCTGCTTCCTGCCAATCTGGCTCAATCAACCTGTGGTGGAGGGCAAGAGCACTGGATTGGGAGGGGGAAGTTTCCTTATCTTTAAAATGGTTGTGTGGAAGGAATCTTACATTTCCAACATTTTATAATACCTGTGAGGTTCTTAGATAAGCATTGTGGTGCGTATTACAAGGTAAGAAGGCATCTGGGTCAAGCATTCACCTCTGTCTCTATAGCAACTCTGACAAGGCTAGATGATTTTACAAAGACAAAAAACAAATCAGCTTGTGCTACCAGTTAGCGTTCTCAGTCCTGGCTCTAATGTATATGATAATTTAAGTAGCATAGCGAAACCATTCTGGAGCCTCATCCGCCCACAAAATGCTTAGACTCAGAGGACCAGGTGTGTGGATCCTGGAGGAATAAGGAAACTTCTTGGCTAGGATCATGTGGCTTCATATAATACCCTTTTCTCAGCAGAAGCATGATGTTCCCTTAGGGGAAAGGTAACTTTCCATCCTCTCCCAAAGTTAGGTTGGACAAAGCAGGGAAGAAGCTTTCTGGAGACAAAGAATGGGAGGAACCACCCATCCCTTGCCATTCTGGAAAGTCTAAAGTCCTTGCTGTTTAGGCCCCTCTTCTCTATAACCCTCAGGTAGGGGCTTTAATTGGCAGGAACCATGGAATTACTCTCTCAAGGTAAGCCAGATCTCTCTCTCTTTGTTAAAAGTTCCTTGAACATGCTTCGTGGAGTAGATTATCAACAGATGTCCCCTGGGTCCTAGGGAAAGCTTGTGTAGCAAGAGCTGGGCCATGTCTTTCTGGTTCAGAATACGTTGGTCCTGAGCCTGCTGTGAGTAAACAGGGCACATGTGAAACCCAAGACAGGTTGGGTTGGACTTAGACCATTCATTGTCATCAGCTCCTCTTGAGATTCCCTTAGCTTGGCCCTTTGTCCCAGGTTTCAAGAAGAGGTGGGGCTTAGCTAGTAGTGAAAAGCCTCAGGAATCCTTATTTCTTTTTTTTTTT
Organism: Vombatus ursinus; assembly: GCF_900497805.2. Taxonomy (NCBI): domain Eukaryota; kingdom Metazoa; phylum Chordata; class Mammalia; order Diprotodontia; family Vombatidae; genus Vombatus; species Vombatus ursinus. The sequence goes on from NW_020954598.1 coordinate 20,304,289, forward strand.
TTATGGTGCAAAGGAATCACAAACACTGAAATGTCATCATAGGACACCAGCACATTGCCTGCTGAGCTCTGTTCCCAGGTGCCATTCTCTTTGCCCTGGGTCCTGTGGATCAACAGTTTGGCCAGCTCTGAGAACCTGAGGAAGGGAGGACATCAGTGGATTAGTCTCCTTGACTAAGTACCTTCAGGGGGTTGGGGACGAGATGCTATCCTTTATCCTGAGGGAGTAACTCTGATTTCTATAGTGCTTTCCTCAAGACAATCCAGATGGAGAAAAGGCGATTTAGTGGAGATCGGCCTTACATACAGCCCCAAAGCCAGTTGTGTTGGAGCTGAGATCTGAATGTATCTGCTGTTTTTGTCCATCTTCACTTCCTATCTGCTACATTCTGCCATAATTCCTCACCCTCTGAAGCCTTGAGTTGATGGAGATAATATTGAAATGTTGGTTGTGTGTGTTGTACAAAAAGTTTCATCTCACACATACTTTAAAGATTATGGAATACTCATTACAGCTGTGAGGTAAACTATGCAGTTCATTCAACATTCTAGTGTCAGAACTAGAGTTTGGACTTAAATCTTCAGATCCCAAGTGCTACCCTCTCTTGAGGTGTATAGTCAGTCAGGGCTGAGCAGCCTGGTTTCAGAGCCCTGTCATCTCCCCCTCCCCAGTTCTCTTCATTATGTTCTGCTGCCTGTCCCACATTAGAATTACCTGTTGGGGTCATGTCTGTTATCCTGGAGGAAGGTGCGTGTGAGCTGGGCTACTTGTTCATTAGACAGGACATCCCAGAGCCCATCAGTGGCCATGATGATCACCTCATCCTCCTGGGGCTCCTGCTGTTCTAAATCTATTACAGTGACCTGTGGTTACAAGATCAGATCTTCAGTGTCCTCTTCCCAAACCACCAGGGCTGCGCTTGCCGCTGGGCCCAGCTACCTGATTTTTAGGAAGGGAGGGTCAGATAGAATCAGAAAGCTTCAGAATGGCAAGGGACGAGGCAGACCACGGAACCCAACATCCCTCTTTTAAAGAGGAAGAAATGAATGTTCAGGGGTGGGGGAAGGAAGAAGTGTCCCAGGTCTCCCGCTTCCGTGCCCAGTGTTTTTTCACCTAGGGAGGGAGGTGGCATGATAGAATGGAAAGTACCCTGCTCTGAAGTCAAAGGACTTCAAAGCTTGCCTCTAACACACACCAGCTGTGTGAACTGTGTGTCTCGGTTTCTTCAGTTACAAAATGAAGGGGTCTGAAATGTGAATTCATGGCCTGTGAATCCCCTTTCAGCCCAAGTTCTAAGAGTCTATGGTGCACTGAGGCCCCTAGGAAACGAAGGGGTTAGAGGGCAGAGTAGGTGGGTAGTATCTCGTGAGACTAATCAGCATTATGTTACTTCAAGGATCTGTAATTGTGTTACTGCAGATTGCCATCCCTTTGACCTTTCTCTGTGGCTGAAAAAATTCACTGCTACCAACCAGGTGATGAGCCTCTCTCAAACTTGGATGGGTCTTGGATGCTCAACACATCTGGAGCCTGGAAAGGTTGTGTGAGAGCTTGGGGCCCCCGAAAGAGACCATGAGAACCCGAGATCACTCCCACCAGTAAGATCAGGAAGGGCTTTAGTTGAGATGTGCAGTGTAAATTGCAAATATGCAGTTGCCTCAATCTCAGAGGCTGGGCCTGGGCTCCAGGCCATGATCAGTCCCTTCCTCACCTCAGGGATGGAGAGAAGAAAGGGCTTGATGTCGATATCTGAGTCCAGGACCTTCAGCTGATGGTCTCCCAGTCCTCTGGACACAGCCAAAGTACCCAGCAAACGAGCCTGGTGGGAGAGAGGACATGGGAACACAGCAGATGAGCTGGTAGTGACCATCTGGTGTCTCAGTGGTAACCCCCACAGGAAGGGAAATTAGGCAGCCAGAGAGACTGAGAAGCAGTAGGCTTATCCTGTAAGATTACTAAAGCAGGACCCCATATTAGGTTCCTTTGGGAGTGAGGGGTAGGGAGGCTGGCCCTGATCTAGTGATGGTTTCTGCCCTTGATGAGTCCCCACTCCAAGAGACGCCCCTTTTCCTGGCCCACCCCCATCCACCAGCCAGGGTCATAAGTGTCTATTAGACATTGAATAATGACATCAAACACTGGTGGGATTAACCAGAGAAAACTGGGGCAGGAGGTAGCGTGAGAATCACTGACCTGCTTGCCCTGTCCGTGAACCAGTGGGTATTTGAGGTCTGATTTCTCCACTTGTTTGTAGCCCCTGAGAGAAAGACAAGGTCATAGCCCCTCCAAGAACCCCCATTGTTAGGTCCCTGAGCAGCGCCTTGGTCGGAGCCAGAGCGGAAGAAACAACTTTCCTCCTGTATCCACTCACCAGCCATTCATGTTATAGTCTCGAAATAGGACTTTCTGTCCCACGTCTTCACTTTTTAGGCGCCGGGGAAACTCCAGCCGGGTAAACTCGTTAGCCAGAAGCCTGGGATGAATGAAGGCCTGAAGGGCAAGAGCAAACTAGGTGTGGGACACTTGCTTCCCAGGTTGTCCCCTGGCCTCTCATGTCCCTCTCCCTGAAATAGCCCAGCCTTTTGCCTGGTAGGCTCAGGAGTTCAAGTCATTCTGGCTTCTTCGATCTCCCTGACCACCTCCCAGGGGCTTACCAAGTGCTGAATTCGCCGTCTCTCTGTCTCCGGGGTAAACTCGGAGCTCAGAGCTCTCATGCCCTCTCTCTGTACAAGTATGGCTCTGGGAAAGAAATTCAGAGTAAGCACGGTGTGAATCGTGGAGTCTGAGCCTTATCTTCCTTCAGCTGGGCTTTTTGGACAGCTTCCTAATGAATCACCAGCCTCCAATGACTATGTCCTTCTACATGGATATGTCTAAAGCTCAGTTCTGCCCAGACCTACCACTTACTTGCCTGTGTGACCTTGGACAAATTACTTAGCCTCTCTAGGCCTGTTTCCTCATCGGTAAAATAGACTGATGTTCTTTCCAGTTCTTAAGCTAGAATCTCTGTGATCATCATAATTGTAGCGTACCTCTCCAGCCCAGTCTTTCACTGCTGTCCTACTCAGAACTCTCTGCTCTCACCTCTTCTTTCCTCATCCATTCATTCCTATTGCCCTTCTTGCCTCTTTGGCTAACCTGAGCCATCCTTGGAATTTTAGGAAGCTACAGCTGACCTCTGAGATCACCTAATTCAAACCCTTTTCCAGAGAATGAAAAAGGCCCAGAGAGTGCAAGGAATTTCTTCAGCATCACACACTAAGTCAAGCCAAGAGCCAGGACTAGAACCCAGACATCTGGACTACCAGGCCTAGGGCTCTTCCACCTATACCTCAACACCACCTCTGAGAGTGAGACGTAGAGGGAAGGTGTAGAAGACAGCTCCTTAAGTCTGCCTTCTGGAGTTCCCAGTCTAGTCGATGCAGATAAGACACAGGCACAGCCCGGCCCCAAAGAGAAATATGGTAAGTGCGTAGAGGACATGTACAAAATGTGAGTTCAACAGGAGGGGGAGATCCCTACTTCATCTTAGAGATGGGGAAATTTCTGTACTAGAACCCAAATCTCCTGAATTAGGAGTCTGACTCTACCATGTTATGAACAATAATTTATTATAGTAAGTATTTAATATTCATTAATGTAATTGTTAATATTTTCTAATAGTATGTTTTAACATACATGAAGTTATTAATAATAACACTTTGCTATAGTACTGTCAGTTTTACAAAGAAAGCACTTTCCTTACAATAGTGATATTTAGTAGGGAGTTAGAAGAATTATCATTTTACAGAAGTAATTGAAGCTTAAAAACATTGTCACCTACCTTACTGCTGTAAGTCAGTAATTGTTTTTTGTTTGTTTTTTTGGTGAGGCAATTGGGGTTGAGTAACTTGCCCAGAGTCACACAGCTAGTGAGTGTTAGTGTCAGAGGCCAGACTTGAACTCGGGGCTGGTGCTTTATTTACCGTGCCACTTAGCTGCCCTATCAGTCCTTGTTAGTACTAGAATTTGAACCCAGGTCTCCTGGCACCAAGGGTTCTGTCTACTATTATGCTGCTTCTCAAAGCCCTGTTCAGATGCTCCCAAGCCACAGTGGTAGACTTTTTTTTTTAGTTAACATATTTACCAGGTTCTCTTTTGAACTACAGCTATATCTGTGACTTACTTGCCCTAACTAGATTGGGAGTGCCATGAAGGAAAGGATATGGATACTGTCTCCCTGATTATTGAATCCCCAAGGTCATTTATCTAACCCTCTTGTTTTATAGAGAAGAAAACTGACACTCAGGAAGGGAAGTCCACCCACCCCTCCTTGAGGCTCTTGTCCAGGGGCCCACATCTGAGATCCAGTATAGGCCAGGACCCAGACAGTTCTTGGCATTCACCTGCTATCCCCAGCATTGGCAACATATAGCTTCCCCTCCAGGTAGAGGATGGCCAGAGCTGTGCAGCCCCCAGACTGGCCAGTGGCTGTCATCTCCTGCCCAATCATTGTGTCCTGTTGACATAAACCCAACCCCCACCCCCAGATTTCATCAGGCAGCTGTCCCACGAGAGGAGACCCAGCAGCTACTGAGGAGACTAAAAGAGCAGAGACCCACCCTCCCCCCACCCCAGTCCCATACCCTCTGTACCTAGTCCCCCAATCAATTTTCCATTATCCACCTGGGGAGGGGTTTCTTTATGGATGATCCACTCTCCCAGGGAGCACATAAAGATACCTCTCCAGCACCATTGGGTGTGCTCAGGAACAGGGATTCATTCTATCCCCTCCCACAGTTCTCCAATCCTATCCCTGCCTTCTCCTCTGGATGCCCCCAACCCAAGCTTCCTCCCCAGCTCTGGTCTTAAGACTCACACATTCCTGGAAAGCCTCCTCTATGGCTCCAATCACCAGATCTTGTGCCTGGATTCCTTTCTCCTCCACAAACACAGGATCGCTGGAGCAGATGCAGCAGCCACTGAGATGCATGGGGGGCTGGGGTGCCAGGATGCCCTCCACTACATCCTCTAGCTTTGCCTTCAAGCAGCTGTGCAAGACATTGGAGGCGATGACTGCAGCAGCGGGACCCCCATGACCATCGAACAGCGCCCAGTAACAGCCAGGAACATACTGTGCCAGGAAAGCAGATGTTAAGTTATGGCAGTGATTTGCCTGAAGCCTAGGTCCTTCCCCAACTTCATACATGTGGGCAAGGACCTAGCCTTCTAGGCATAGGCCTGCCCAAGCCCAGACCCCAGCCTGGCCCCTCACCTTCTCCTGGCACAGGATCATCCACTCCTGGTCTTCATCATCCCCTAATTCCCTATGTTTGATGGACAGCTGGCCACATGCTGCCTGGTCTTCATTGAACTCAGACTTCTCTGCATTAATAACCCTGCAGCCACAGAATTGTGGTTCAGGCCCCACTCCAAAAAATGTCCTGCAGAGCCTACAGGCCTAGATAAGGGTAGGGTAGCTGGAAGTGGGGTCCCCCTCCCCATGCTGAGTCCACAAGCTCTTCTCTGGACAAAGGGCACCATCAGCGAACCAACCATTTTCTTCTCACTTAGCCCCACACAGCCAAAAAGAGAAAAAGAGGCCACCAAGAATATAATGGTATGAGTCAGTTATTATTAATCCCAGCTGCTACAGCACTTTAAAGTTTACAAAAGCACCTTCTTCACAGTACCCTGTGAAGTAGGTAATGGCAGTCTAATTTATTCCCATTTTACAGATGAAGAAACAAGTTCACAGGGGTGAATCCCCACTTGACTACCTTGGTGTTAATGTTCATGCTTCCCTCTCCCTCACATGAGGTATAGATGATATAATACCCAAGTTACCAGGTCAAGTCAACATATCGATGTAAACAAAAAAAAATTACTAAAAAAAAGGCCCAAGTTCTGGAAGGTCCCAGATGCCAGATAATAAAACATTCCCTAACCTTCACCATACCAGGGAAATAAGGACCTCCTGGGACACAGCTTGCATACAGGTCAGGTTCACCAGATGGTTTTTGCTTAATTGTTTTTCTTAGTCAAAAGGGAGGTTCAATCTGAAGGGGGTGGAGGTGAGGGTTAAATGGTTAGGATATAAAGACAAAATGCATCAATAAAATACATTCTAAAAATGTTTTAGTGGTTTCCTACTCCTCCATTTGGCATTCAGTAGATGTTCTTTATCTCATAATAGCCTTCTCTACCTAATTTAGGCTCTCACCAAATTAGAAAAATCTCTGCTGCAAACATGCCCTGGTCTTTCTGGCCTACTTTTTTATTTTTTATTTAGTGAGGCAATTGGGGTTAAGTGACTTGCCCAGGGTCACACAGCCAGCAAGTGCCAAGTGTCTGAGGCCACATTTGAACCCAGGCCCTCCGACTTCAAGGCCAGAGCTCTATCCACCTAGCTGCCCTTATACATTCTTTAAAACCCAATTCAAAGGCTACCACTTCCAAGAAGCCTTCTCAGATCCTCGTTTCTAGAAAAGACCTTCCTTCATTTTGTTTGTAATTCTCTGATCTAATATTGTTTTATGATTACATATCATATGTAATACATACATATGGCCAACTTCTAAACTATAAGCTACTGGAAGGCAAGATCTTATCTAAGCTCTGTATGCTGGTGGCCTTCGATAAATGTTTGTGGATTTATTTTCTGCTTACCAGCTTTGTGACCTCTGGCAAGTTACTTAACCTCTCTGGCTCTCAGCGTCTTCATCTCTATCCACTAGGTTGTCCTTGAGATCCCTCCCAGCTCAAAATTCTGCTTATCCTATCAAGTAACTCGCCCAAGGTTAGTTCTGAAGCTCACATGGCAGCCCTCCTCTCCTGATTTCAGGTCTAGGACTTTTCCCACACACTGATACTTAACAGAGTCACCAACACAGATTCAAAGACATTCTCCCAGTCGACCTACCCTGCGAATTTACTGAAAGAGGAACTGTTACACTTGGGAGAGCTCAGGCTCACACTTGACACCCACACCTTCCCCAGCAAAACAGGCACCTGAGAGCTAGGCTGAGCTGTCTCCCCTTCTTCCGAAGGGCAAACACTTCCTCTTGGGCAGTCTTTTCCTCTTTCTCCCATCCCCTTTTTCATCCCCAGCCTCAAGTATCAGGATAGCCTGTCCCTAGAACAACACGCCCCTAATTCCCGACCCCAACTTACAGTGGGGGTAAGTGAGGTCCACAAAGGGGCAGGGTAGGTAAAGTGGTCCCAGAGGTACATTTCTCTCTGGTTCTTTCCCAAGACCTGCTCTCTCCCCAAAGTGGTGGGGTTAGAATCTTCCCCTCCTTGGTATTTCTTGTTCCCTAAGGGCGCACACACGCACACACACACACACACACACACGTCCCTATGCCCCAAGTCAGCCCCTTAGCCCTGCCTCCACGCCCATCCTTCAGGCCCGAGCTGAGGAAGGGAGGAAGCTAAAGTTCCACAAAAGGATGTAATGAAGGGGAAGGAGGGAGGGAAAGGGCTCGGAGGCAGGGGGGTTTCGAGTGTGGAGAGAAGAGAGGCTAGGATGGGGGAGACCCCAGAGCTGGGGAGAGGCTGGAGGGGAAAGTCGCTCACTCACTCGGCGTAGCCCGCGTTCCAAGGCAGGGACCGGTCCGGGGCCGGACAGTACACTGGCCTGGGACGGGTCTGAGGATCTGGGTAAGGGTCGGGCCAGGGAGCCGGACTGACACCTCGCAGAAACTTGGGCCGCCGATAGGGGAGCGGACTAGCCGTCTCGGCTATGCCACAGGCTTGGGGTCCCCGACTCCCGACAGTGTCCCCGAGGCCGGTTCCCCATCCCCTTGCCTTGGATTGGCCCCGGCCCCAGGAGGGGACCCGGTGCAGGAAGCGGCGCCGCAACCACTGCGTGGACATGGGTTCGGAGGCAGGGGGCAGCCCACGCGGGGCCCTCATCCACGGCCTCGTCCCCAGAGCGGGTGCCTCGTGCCCGGCCGTGGCCCGCAGGGATCTCGGACGCCCTGCTCACGGAGAAGCTGCGAAGCTGCCCCGTCCTCCTGATCGGACCCGGGCAGGCGGACCTCGGGGCCCCGAGCCTGGAGTCCGGGGCGCAGGAAAAGGCGGGGCGAGGCGAGGAGGAGGGACCAGAGCCGGGCTGGCGGTACAGGGGAAGGAGGAACCCACACTGCCCGGAGGGAGGGCGGGACTGTCCAGCTCCGAGACCCGAAACTTGGTGTACAGTACAGAAAGAGCCCCTAGGGTATGGAGCCTCAGGCGTGGGCTCGAGGCCCCGCTGGGCTACTTAGTAGCTGTATAATCTTGAGACAATCACTAGCGGGTCTTCATCTGTCACCTAAGTCTGCAGTTCTCAAAGAGCGGTCTGGGGTTCCCTGCTTTCGTAATGCCGAGACGTTTTCATTTCTAATACAGTAGATGTGCGTACATAGAACACACATAAACTAAAGCTTTTGCGGGTGGGGAGCCTCAATCATTTTTAAGAGCTTAAGGGGGTCCTGACTGACACCAAGAGAGTTGAGACTCGCTGGCCTAGAAAGGTTACTAGATTTGTAAATCAGGAGAATGGAGAGAGATTATTTGCCCAGCATCTGTCAAAGTCTCATTCTATTCTTTAGGAAAAGAGAGCTAGATGAGGCAGTGGTTAGAGTGCTGGAGGTGGAGTTAGGGACATCCTGAGTTCAAATCCTGGCTCAGACACTTAATGGCTGTGTGACCCTCTATAACATAGGGGTAATAATAGGACTTGCCTTCCCAGAGTTTTGGGGGAGGATCTAAAGCATTTTCATTATGGAAAACACTCTGCCAACCTTAAAGGTTTATCCTCCTCCTCCTCATCATCATCATCCTCACCCCCACGGTGGGCTATGTTGGAAGGGTTTTTTGGTGGAAAAGGAATTAGACTTGTTCTTTTCATTTTCTACTCATTTTGGACTCCTTGGCTTCTCCATTATGCCCTGACTCCAGTACCTTCTCTTCCCATCCCCCTTTTCTGCTTTCTTTTATTTTTTTGCCTAGGTAATGGGGTTAAGTGACATGCCCAGGGTCACACAACTACTAAGTGTTATGTGTCTAAGGCTGGATTTGAACTCAGGTCCTCCTGAATTCAGGGCTGGTGTTCTATCTGCTTCACCACCTAGCTGCCCCTCAGCTTTTTTTTATGCAATGTCTTCTCCCATTAGATAGTAAGCTTCTTGAAAGCAAGGACCGTTTATCTTTTTCGTGTTTGTATCCCCAGCTCTTAGCACAGTGCCTGGCCTGTAGTAAGTGCTTAATAAATGTTTACTGACTGTTGACTATCTAATGCAGAAGGCAGAACAAGAGACAAGGCCTTATGAAAATTACAAAGAAGTGATTTTAGGCTTGGTATTAGAGAAAGCTTGTAACCACTAGAGTGATCCAAAAATGGAACAGGAAGATTGTGGTTTTCTTTTTCTGAGTTCAATTAATAATACTTCAATAAACATTTATTAAGCATCTACTATGTGCCAGGCAGGTGGTATTAGTGGATAGAGCACTGGGCTTGGAATCAGGAAGACCAGAGTTCAAATCTGGCCTCAGACACTTACTAGCTGTGTTGTGTGACCCTGGGCAAGTCACTTAATCCTGTTTGCCTCAGTTTCCTCCTCTGTAAAATGAGCTAGAGAAGGAAGCGGCGAACCACTCCAGTATCTTTGCTAAGAAACGCCATGGACATGGGGTCATGTAGTCAGACACTATTGAATTACATGTTCCAGTGCTGGGGACACAATCTAATGGGAGAAGACAGTACACAACAGATAGCTGAAGATGGGGTTGAAATGGAGAAGTCAAAGACTAAAATGAGAGCAACTGGGTGGGAAATGAGGAAATTTCTGTCCTGTGCACCCTCCTTAAATGGAGGTTAAGGAATTCATGACTCTACCCTCCACTCAGAGCTGGAAAGGGTATGGATGATGGGTTAGAATTAGGGCTGATCCTTTCAAGATTCTGCAAGATGTTGCAGAATGATGGGATTTCCCAATGAAAAAGTATAGGAGAGGGGGCAGAAGAAGGCACAACATGGTGGAGAAATAAAAAAGAAGTCTAAAATGAGTGCAGTCAGATGGGAAATGAGGAAACTTCAATTAAATAAGGTCTTCCATTAAAACCCATACAATCCCTGGTAAAACAATAGGGGAGATTTTTGTTCAGTTAGGAGTTGGACTAGTTCAGAAGCCTGCTGAGACTGAAATTCTGATATTCTGGGAAGGCCTGGCTCCAGGGTCTATGATCTGTGAATGAGTGTGTGTGCGTGTATGTGTGTGTGTGCTCGGGCACGCATGCGGGCTGCGTATGCATAGGTGTATCTCTCTTTGTATTGGTCCCTGAGAGTATGCACCCTATGTCATTCATTCAGATTAGTATGTGCACAGCTTATGGGAGTGTTGGGCCAAGACACAAAGCTACACAAAGCTATACCAGGATCCCTGCTTTCATAGAGTCTACAGTGTGGCAGGAGAATATGAAACAATAAAGATACCCCCAAAAAAGGCATTCTGGGGTGGCTCCCTGGAGGAGATGGCATTTGAGATGGAGCTGGAAAAAAATAGGCTGGAATTCAAGAGGTTGGGAAAGAGAAAATTCCAGGCATAGGAAACAATGAACAAAGACATGGAGTGTGAGGCATCCTCCTTTCTCTCCTCAGGAATTGTACAATTCCTTTCAGTTTATAATCCCAAAGCACCTCTAGTGGCTTTGGCCCTAAGGGAGAATAAATCCCAGTGAAGGAGGAGATCTGTGTGGGTGGACGGTAGGGAGTGGCTGGAAGGGCCACTTCTTTGGAATCATCTGGTTCTTCCAACTGTGCAGGCAATTCACAGCCAGGAAGTCCTTCCTGTTGTGTCCATCACGTCCTCCTTAGGTATGTCCTACATCCTTTTCCTTTCCTTTCGGCCTTAGTAGAGACCTAACTGCTTCCCTTCTCTGGGGTGGCATTTGAGTGTCTTCTGCATCATGGAGTGAAGGGTCAATGGTGAGTCTGCAGTGGGCCTGGGACAATTTAGGGGAGTTAAGTGCTAGTCCAGTCCTGGGGTTCATTGTCTCTGTACATCAGGATGGGTGCTCACAGCCAACATTAGTCACCTCTTAGGGTTCAAGGTTAGGGTGCTTCATAAAAAGGGGAAGATGTAGGGGAAACTTTCAGAAAGGGTGTCTCCTTGACGTTGTTACTGTCCTTAAAGGTTGTGCAAGGGCCTCACAGAACAGAGCATACTCTGAGATCATCATTTCTGCCTGCCTACATTCTTCTAACCAATGGCAAGGGAGTATGACTTGTCTGTAACATAACCTCCCTCTCTCTGTTCTGCTTCCCCTAGTAGAAAGTAAGCTTCTTGAGGGTAGGGACTGGGGTTTTGTTTGGTCTTTGTATGGTCTCTAGCACAGGGCCTTGCACACAGTAGGTCCTCAATCAAAGCTTATTGAACTTAATTATCCCTCTCTTTTCCCCCTTCCCACCCCCATGCTGCCATCTAAGGTAATGGTTTGCTATTAATTAGTCTGTAATGTCCTTCTCTTATAGACTGCTTATGACATCCTTTCAGCATGGCAGAGTCTGCAGTTGGCCATGTTTCTACGGAGCAGCTCATCCACAGCATCTCTCCCTGCCTTCCTTCTTCCTCCCATAGACTGGGGTTCAGCAGAGGTGAACTAGCCCATCAAGTCACATCTCAGAAATATTACCACTCTGAAGAGCTGCCTTTCCAGTCTTTAATGCCCTAGGCCTGATTGTGACCCCCAAGCTTCAGAGTGCTTATTCCTGGCTGAGCTCAACTAGCTTTTCTGTAGTAACCCATTCTTGGCCCCTAACTTTCCTAGGACCGTTTACATCATGTCTGAAACTTCATGCCCCTATTTGGAATTTTCTTGGCAAAGATACTGGAGTGGTTTGCCATTTCCTTCTCCAGCTCATTTTACAGATGAGGAAATCGAGGCAAACAGGGTTAAATGACTTACCCAGGGTCATCCAGCTATTGAATATCTGAGGCTGGATTTGAGCAAGGTCCTCCTGACTCTAGGCCCCATACTCTATCCACTTTGCCACCTAGCTGCCCTTTAAAAGAAGAAGCACATTAAAATAAAGGAGTTTCTAATATTGAGATTTCAGAAAGGAGGACTGGGGAAAGAGGGACAAGAGATTCAGGTGGAGTGGGTGACAGGAGTCTAAGAAATCATTAGATGGTCCAGTCTCACTATAACCTAGTGGAGTCACCTGCAAACATAGTGACAAAGCCACTTAAGTGAGTCCCTTTAAAGTAGTGGTCCTCAAACATTTTAGCCTCAGGAGCCCTATACAATCTTAAAAATTATTGAGCAGCCCCGCTCCCACCCCAAAGAATTTATCAAGTCTCTTCTCCAAAGACCCCATGCTGGAAAATGCTATCCACATCCAAAGAAAGAACTATGGAGTTTGAATGCAGATTGAAGCATACTATTTGCTCTTTTCCTTCTTCTGTTTTGTTTCCTCTTTCTTGTGGTTCCTCCTGTTAATTCTAATTCTTCCTTACAACATGACTAATGTGAAAATATGTTCAATAGGAATGTATATGTAGAGCCTATATCAGATTGCACACCGTCTTGGGGAGGGAGGCAAGGATGGAGGGAGGAGAAAAATTTTAAACTCAAAAGCTAATGTAAGTGATTGTTGATAAATTAAAATAAATTAATAAAAATTAAAAAGAAAGAATGTATCAAGTCTCTTACCTCCATTTTGTCATAAGTTCCTTACAATAGCTCTGGGAAGGAAAGAAGACAGGGCAGAAATTATTATTAACTCCATTTTAAAGAGGTAGAAACTGAGCCTCAGGGAGTTTGGGATGTAGGGCTGAGAATCCTGGACAGGTGGTCAGAAGACTTAGGTTCGAATCCCAGCTTTCTCCAACTTTCTGGGTGACCTTGGACAAGTTGCTGCTCCTTTCTGGGCTTCAGTATAGCCCTTCGTAAAAGAAAGGGGTTGGAAATATCACAAAGTGAGGACAGCCGAGCTAAAAGGACAGTATTAATGATGACCATGTCAAAGGAAATGACAATGTGAAAGGGAAAGAGGAAAATACCAACACAAGTCAGGTTCCGGGCCAGTGGAGAGAACAGTAGGGAGCTAAGTGGGGGGAGTCATTGTTTGATTCTTAAATAGGGTAGATATAAGCTTAATTGATTGTATTATTGTTTAAAACTAAGCTCACAATAAATCATATGGTACAGTGGGAAAATCGTTGGATTTGGAATTAGGAGGTCTGAGTTCAAATTTCCATTATACTGCCTGCATGACCTTGTCAAATCTCTAAATTTTTCTGGGTTCCAGTTTCCTCTCTGTAAAATAAGGGAGTTGGACTGGATGACTTCTGAGGACCCTTTCAGTATTCTCCTCTTTCTCTGTCTCTGTTTCTCTGTCTTTCTGTGTCTTTGTCTCTCCATATATAGGTATATGTATGTATATATGTGTATGTATGTATATGTATGTATATGTGTGTGTACAAATATATATATATACTCACTAGCTGTGTGACCCTGGGCAAGTTACTGAACCTGTTTGCCTCAGTTTCCCCAAATATAAAATGGGGATAATAATAGCATCTACCTCCTAGAGTAGTTGTGAGGATCAGATGAGGTAATATTTGTAAAACACTTAGCGTGGTGTTTGGCACATAATAAGTGCTATATAGATGCTAGCTATTATTACTATTATTATATGAGCCTGTGATTGAAAGTTCCTTCCTGCAAAGAAAAAAGAGAGGTCTGGATCAAGTATGCACTAAGTTCCTCCCAGGCACATGCTCTGGGTGCTGATGAATCACCAGCATGATCATCCCACAATAGCAGGTGGCAAAACTACTTCCTGTTCTTGGGTTCCATCTAGAAGAGGCTACCCAAGGGCCCTAGAGGCCCCAGCTGACTTCCACCTGGGTTCTGTGTTAGCAGTTTGTCCTTTGGCACCTGCCAGCTACCCACTAGAAGGGAGGAGGAAGGGGAGACAGGGAGGCAGACTGTACCTCCTAGAGGAGGAGAGGAGGAGGAGGATGAAGAAAATCAGATAGCATCAGTGGGACAGTGGGAAGAGCCCTGGTGTTGGAGCTCTATGACCTTGAGTAAAGTCTCTTTACCTCAGTGAGGCTCAGTTTTCTCATCTGTAAAAAAGGGGTTTAAGGACAAGATGACCTCTGGTCTAAATCTGCCCTGAGTTTATGATCCCTCCCTGTCAGAGTACCTTGAACTACAGTACTTTGTATAATATGTGTATATTCACACGCAAGGGTGCTAAGTGGCACAGTGGATGGAGTGCTGGGCCTGGAGTCAGGAAGACTCTTCACTGAGGCCATATCTGGCCTCAGACACTAACTGTGTGACCCTGGGCAAGTCACTTAACTCTGTTTTCCTCAGTTTCCTCATCTGTAAAATGAGCTGGAGAAGAAATGGCAAAATACTCCAGTATCTTTGCCAAGAAAACCCCAAATGGGGTCACAGAGTCAGACACGACTGAAAACAACTGAATAACAACAAATATATATATGTATGTATATATATATGTATATATACCTATGTATATGTACTTATTAACTTTACATAAAAGTATATGATTTTATTGGTACTTGTTGCCAAGTATATATTAGAATATGTTCTTTTTGAGTAGGGATTATTTCATTTCTTTGTCCTCGAGTCCCAGACACCTACCACTCTACCCACCACACATTACGTACACAATAGATACTTGTTGAATGAATCATTTAACCTAAATTTGGCTATGAAGGGAAGAGAAAATATCATATCGAAAGAGGAAGAACATGATAGAATGAGAAAGAGACATAGTACCCAGACTGAGTGAGGTGAGGAAGGGCCCACACTCCGTCCTGCTCAGACCCCATCAGGAATATTATATCCCATTCTTCTCGGCATGTTTTGAAGACTTTGCTAAGCTGGAGAGGGTCCAGAGATGGGTGAGCAGGCTGGTAAAGGGCCTCGATCTACTTTTTCTACTTCTACTTTTTTTAAATAATATTTTATTTCTCCCCAATTATATCTTTTAATGTTTTAATATTTCAGTTTTCAAAAGTTTTGAGTTCCAAATTCTAACTCTCCTTCCCTCTTTCCTCTCTCCCTCCCTGAAATGGTAAGTGATTTGATACAAGTTATACATGTACAATCATGTCAAACACTTCCATATTAGTCATTTTGCGCAAGAAGATGTGAACAAAAAAAAAAGAATGAAAGTAAGATAGAAAGAAAGTGAAAAACAGCATGTTTCAGTTTGTATTTAGAAGACATCAGTTCTTTCTCTGGAGGCTTGATAGCATGCTTCATCATGAGTCTTTTGGGATGGTCTTGGATCATTGAATTTATGAGAATAACTGAGTCATTCACAATTTTTCATCATACAATATTGCTGTTACTGTGTACAACATTCTCCTGGTTCTGCTCACTTCACTTTGCATTAGTTCATGTGACTCTTTCCAGGTTTTTCTGAAATCATCCTACTTGTCATTTCTTATAGCACAATAATATTCCATCCCAATCATATACCACAGCTCGTTCAGTCATTCCTCAATTGATGGGCATCTACTTCTATTTTTCATCTCTCAATTACTTGACCTCTTTGAATCTTTCTTCTCAACTTCTCCCACCTCCCATCCTACTACAACTGCTCCCTCTCAGATTATCAGTGACTTCTACTCACCACATCCAATGCTTTTCTCAGGCCTGATTCTTCTCCATAGCTTTTGATAAGTGTGAATGAATATTCTCCTCACCATTGGCTTCAGAGAGACTGTTCTCCTCTCAACTCTTAGGTATGAATTTTCCTCAAGGCCTTGTCCCAAGTGCTATGGTCGTGGTTTGTCCTTTGTTCTCAAAGGGGACCAAGACATCAGGAAGATGATGCCATGACTTGTGAGTGAATTAGATTTAAATGAGAGAACACTGTGCAAAGTCACCAGCCTCACTTTCTCCTCAGGAGCCATCTGGGTCCAATGGCCAGATATAGATCAGGACAACTGGAGATGGCCCTACTCCCAAGCGCTACACTATTTGTGTGAACCTGGGAGAGGCCCTTATCTGCATCTTAGTTTCCTTATCTGTCAATAGTCTTTGTATTTCATATCTTAACAATCTTATTGTGGGGAGACTACTTTATTAGTAATCTAGTGCTCTAGCCAGCGTGTGGGAGAGATTGAGGTGGGGGTAGGAATACAGGAGACCTGCTGGTTAGGAGTCAGGAGCCTGCCATCCTAGGAATTTTCGTGTTCCACTTTAGCATTTTATTTTTTGAGTTAAGTGTGACCATTGACGGGTGCTCAGAAAACAGTAAATTTTTTTCTTTTTAAAAATATTTATTCATTTGTAGATTACATTCTCATTTTTAACAGAACTAGACTCAAACCCTTTTTTACAAAATTAAGAGGAATGTGATTTCTTCCAACCACTGTGTTAGGCTTAATAAACAACAGTAAATCTGAAAAGAATATCATTTCTGTTACAAATATTCAGAAGTTTTCAGTTAAGCTATGGTAAAGCATCTTGCTCAGTAACCAAGGCCTTCATGAAACCAAACTATAAACATAAATAAAATCTTTCTCTATTTCATACTGTCTAGATGAAAAATCCCAGGAAATGGTAATTAAGGTAGAATGGTAGGTATACTCACTGCATTTGGAGTCCAAGGATTTGGGTTTTAACCCTGTCCCTAGTACTTGCTACCTGTTTTGTGAACTTGGGGAATTCATCTCCTCATCTGTAAAATTCTCTAGATCCTCCCTAGGATCGAAAGTTTCTTCCCTTTACTGCCCCTGGGGCTGAGCTGGCCCAAGCGGGTCAAAGATTTAGGCCTGGAAGCGCCCCCAGGAGGCCATCAAGTCTAACCACTTCCTTTAACAAATTAGAAAAAGGAATCCCAGAGTGCTTCAGCAGCTTACCCAGGTTCACACAGCTAATATGGGTTTAAAGTAGGATTTGAACCTAGGTCTTCCTGACTCCAAGTACAGTTCTCTCTCCACTATATGTGGATAGATAGTACTTTATCCACACTGCCTCTTTCTTTGGTAGGTGATTTGACTGTAATGTCACTTAGGGAACCATCTCTAGCCAGCCTCACATAAGACCAAATTTCATATCCCATCCAGCCATCCACCAAAATCATCTAATCATCAGCTCTGTCACTAGATGCATGCAGCCCTTCTGTCCCCTTCCCTTCATTTCATGCTTTGGACACAGTAATCAAATCCATACTACCATTGCTCCTGGGAAGGAGAATGTCAGTCAACTCCCCAATGGATTACTTTAGCATCCCAGTGACTCTCCAGACCAAAGCTTCCTTTTCCAATCACCACTCCCCTGTACGTCATCTTCTGTTAGAAAATAAACTTTTGTTTGTTTGCTTGTTTGTTTTTTTGTTTTTTTTTTGTGAGGCAATTGGGGTTAAGTGACTGGCCCAGGGTCACACAGCTAGTAAGTGTCAAGTGTTTGGTCTGAGTTCAGATTTGAACTTAGGTCCTCCTGACTAACTTACCTGGCACATAGCACTTAAGAAATCCTTTTTTATTCATTCATTTATTCGCTCATTCATTCATCCTTCCATCCAGCTATCCATTCATTCCAGCTGTAAGTTTTATGATCATCTGGAGCGTGGGGCCTGGCATGGTGGCAGGATTGATAGCGACTAAGGGAGTTTAGGGAGGGATAAGCTCGACTTCTGCCCAGGTTCTGACAGAAATCACAGGGCTGTTAACACCAAGGTAGGCTCTTAGTAGAGGAAGGTGGAAGCTCCCAGTTTCCTCTCTCTGCCAAGCTGTGTTGCTCATAGCGTCTTCTTCCGCTGGGTGGACTCCGTGCCCTCCGAGCCGGGCGGGGAGGACGCAGTAAGAGCCCCGGGCAGCCCCTCCCCTGCCCCGACGTGCTCCTGGATGGTGCAAGCCTCCACCTTCACCTGCACACGCTCTTCTGCATCCGCCTGTCCTGATCCCGCCCCCCTACGCCCGGCGGAGCCCCGGGGAGGGAAGGTTCTGGGGGGAGGGGATTCTGGAGCTCCGCCCCGGGCCGGCCCCCCGAGGGGCCGGGACGGGGCGGGAGTTACTGCGGCACCGCCCGGGAAGCTTCGAGTGCCACATCCTCTTGCTCCTGCAGGTCCTGCTGCTGGTGTTGCTTCTGCGCCTGCTGCTGCTGCTGCTGCTGCTGCTGCTGCTACTGCTGCTACTGCTGCTATCGCTGCTATTGCTGTTGCTGAGGAGCTCGGCGGAGCTGGGCCGGCCCGCGGCCATGGCCCATCAGACTGGCATTCACGGTGAGCGAGGGCACTGGGGCCCAGCGGGGGATGGTCCAGATGGTGCCCCCCCCCCCACTCAGGGGGCGGGAGGAGCCGCCTAGTTCACCAGCAGCCCGGGCTCCCTTCTCACCCGCCAGCGACCCCACCCCCACGTCCCTGGTCCGCCTTCCATCTTCCCTTCTAACGATCATCTTCCCCCACCCATCGCTTCCTTCCCAGCAACTGGGGCCCACGCCCCGGAAGCCTTGGTTGCACCAGTCGGGCTCTGGGATGGATGCACATGCATCTGTTTACATGTATGTGCATGCACCCATCCATGGGTGCATGCGTGTGTATGCAATGTATGTGAGCGAGTGTATGCCTTACATGTTGTCTGCTCTGAATGCATCCTGTAATAACTGCACCCGTTTCTATACTGCCTTGAGGCTTACAAAGGGTTTCCTTCTCACCGACCCCTTGAGCTTTGTGTTCATATGTGTAATTGTATGTGTGTGTGTGTGCTCTCTGCATCACAGGGGGCATTTGCACATATGTGTGTGTTTGTGTGTATGTCTGTGGATGTACCGTGGTGTATGGATGCACTGTGATCAAACAGCCTATACTTTGATTATTTGTGCACGTGGGTGTACCCAGTGTTTCTGTGCTGCTAAGGAGTGCCTCTTGAAGGAATTGCCCCTACCTAATCCTCTTCCCTACCCCTTTTCCTCCACCCAGCCTTATCTGAGAACTGAGCACTATACATCTCTTGTACCCTCTGGGAAACTGAGTGACCCATAGACTCTAGAGGCTGACCCTTGGAGATATTACCCAAACTCAGCATCTCCCCAAGACAGGAAGAAGGAAGAAAGAACCCAAGGCCGTTTGGAGCCTTTCTAGGGCTGTTTCTTCCTCTAAAGTGGCTGCATCTGGGCTGGGGAGGGGCAGCTGTGCCCAGTAGCAAACCAAACTAGTCCGGCTGGAAGGGACATAGAAGCTTGAAGCTGGGTGATCTTAGAGCCCTAGAGATGATAGGGGTTGAGAGGACAGAGGATCACAGGCTCAAAGCTGGAAGGACCTAGTCCAACCTCGTCATTTTACAAGTGGGAAAACAAACTCCGATTGGTGTGGAGACTTGCCCCGTGCTCACTTTGGGAGTGAATGATAGGGCTAGGACTCCTTCACCCCCACCAGCTCACATCTGATGGGTGGACCCTGAGTGAGCCTCTTCCCCTTTCTTGACTCCAGTTCTTCCATCAATAAAACGAGAGGGTTAAGCTAGATTAGGTTTCTTAATTTAGGGGTTTCTGATTTCAGGGGGTCCATTAACTTGGATTGGAGAAAAATGGATCTTTATTTCAATATAATTGGTTTCTATTATGATACTGTATATCTTATACATTTAAATGCATTATTTTGAGAAGGGGTCCACTGGCTTCACTAGACTGCCAAAGAAACCCAACACAAGAAAAGGTTAAGAGTCTCTGGACTAGATAAAACTCTTCTTCAATGTGGTATAATGGAAAGTATCTTTTAGATTTAGGTTTACAGGCCTTGATTTTAAATCCTGGTTCTGCTTCTGAGTGTTTCTGTGACCCATGCACCAAGTCCCTTTATTTCTCTGGGTCTGCTTTTTGATCTGTAAAATGAGAGGTCTAAAGTAGATCACCTCTGGAGGGTCCTTCCAGCTCTTAATCTAGGAGTTTGCGATAATTCTCTGGCCCTCCGGTTCCTTCTCTGTCAAATGAGAGTGCTGAATCAGATGGTGTCCGAGGTCCTGTCCAGCTCCGCCATTGTGGTTTTTCCTCCTGGTATATATACCCTCGGTATCCTCTAGATTTAGACCTAAAGCTCGCTGTGGGAGTCATGGGGTGAGGCTTCAGTTCAGTGGCAAATGAGCTGAGAGATGGCTAGGTCATTGGAGGCTTCTTACTATAGTGACTGCTTCTGCCACCCCATTGGTTCCCTGGGATCTTTAGGAATAGTAAAGGAGGCCTTGTTGGTGGGAGTCTCTGGGGGGGGATGGTGCAGCTGGAGGCTAGGAGTCCAAATAGTGTTTAACAATACCTACAGTTATCTGACTTCAAAATCTAGGTCAGATCATGCCTGCCAGGGCTTTCTGTAGGGGTTCCTACCACGGACCCCCTGCTGTGAGCTGTCAAACTGTATTAGGTTCATGATAGGACTATATCACTTGGGTCCAGCCTCACTGGTACCCGTGGGCAGCATGTCTGGGGTCGATGAGAGACTGGGGCTGGCCCAAGTTCATCTCGAAGGGGTGGCCATCCTCATACCTACTATATGTAAAGGCAACTTTTGTCCTCTGGCTCCCAAGGCTGACCGCTCAGCCCTTGGACCATAAAGTTCATGACCCCTTCTCCCCATGCCACCTTGGAAGCCCCATGACCAGAGAGTGTGACAGGCTTCCCAGCCAAACAACCCTTAGTCTCCTAGACCCAGCTATCTCCAGCTGAGGATGACTCAGGCCCCTCTGCATGAGGTCCGGGGTCCCTCTCAGATACCCCTTCTTGTCTTGCAGGCTGAGGCTCCGAGCGTTGGGGCTGGAGCTTGGTGGAGATTGTCTCTGAACCCTCAGGCCCTCCCTGTTCTTCGCTCAGAACTGAGGGAGGTGGGAGCAACCATCGCAAGTCTGCTGTCTTCTGGCTTCCAGCTGGAGAAAGGGGGTGGGTGATTCAGGCTTTTGGAGTTGCATCGCCTTCAGACAGGACTAGGGAGGCAGAGATGTGGAGAGGTGCCCATACCCCAGCAGCCTCAGGGGCATCTTTTCTTCCTCCCCCTCTTCCCATTTCTTCTTTCTGCAGAAAGTTGGCCTTCCCACCGTGGCACAGTCTGCTCTTACCCCAGTTGCCTCCTGACTCAAACCTTGGACCTTCCTCTCTTTCCCTCCTCCCCTCTAGGCCCTAGATCTTCCTTTCCCCTTCCTTCCCCCACCCTCATTCCTTCCCAAACACATCAGTGACTGAGGGAATATCTGTCTGTCCCTGAGCTGGAGCCATCTGAGGGATAGGCAGACTCAGGCCTCCCAGCTTAGGGTCTCAGCTCCCAAACTTGTCCTCATCAAGGGAAGTTGTCATGGATGCCACAGAATATCAGAGCTTGGAAAGGCACTGTTGAGACAATCCAATCCAACTCTCCCTTCCGCCATGTTATATATGAGGAAATTAAAGTCTCAAGAGGGGAAGGTCCACAGTGAGTTAGTGTCAGAGACAGACCTGGGACCCAGCTCTCCTGGGCCAGGGCTTTCCCCAATACAATAAACTTCCTTCTCTAGGGACTTCGGAGAGAGGAAATAACCTGGGTTGTGGGGATGAGGAAATCATGTTACCTTGGCTGTCTCTTCATCTTCTTCTCTTACCTCCCTCCCCACTCCTCAGATTCTGGGCTTCTTGTCTCCTCTTCCCAACTCTTTGCCCATCCCCCATCTAGTCTTTAATATTTCTATCCCTTCCCGTGCTCCAGCCCCTTCCTCCATCATTCCCCCCAGTTAGGCCCACCAGCCTCTGAATTGCCTTCAGGCTGATCCTTTGTGGGTCCCCTCTCAGTGGAGGGAGTTGAGCCTGTAACCCAAGGAAGCTGTGCTGGGGCCTGGGGAGGGGCCCCATGAAACATTTATGGGGAAGGCTTAGCTCAGCTCAGCTTTGCTCAGCTCCGGTGTCCTAGGCTGGACCTGGATTATTGATGGGGACTGACTGACTGGTGGGATGGACCAGTAGGGGGAAGGGAACGAGATCAGTAGGCTGGGAATGGGGTAGGGTTGGGGAGGCCAAAAGAAAAGGAGATGCTGAGAAGGCAATGGATTGGAAGTTGATCGATAAGTCTATTAATAAGCATTTATTAAAATGCTAATTCTAGGCACCGAGCCACGATCCGGTGGGATAGGAATTAGGGATCCAAAGAGAGTGGAGGAAAGGATTGGGGAGGCAACAGGTTAGGGATGGGAGGACATGGGGACCAGAGGAAAGGGCAGTGAATGTCAGCAGAATAAGGATTGGAGAAGTGGGGAAACCAGAAGAAGGGGGATTTCATGGAAATTTTCATTGGGAAGTCTGTAAGATTGAGGCAAGGTGGGATGTGGGAGCCTGGGAGGTCAGAAGAATGGGGCTCAGTGAGCTAGGGGCTAGGGAGCCTAGGAGCCTTGTGGAATGAATTGGGAGTCTGGGAGAAGGTAGGGTCTGTAAATTTGGGATGGGTTACTGGGGAGGCCAGGGGGGTGGGGCTATGGATCAGGAATGGGGACAGAACCAGGAAGATCTTGGGAATCAGTCATGGAGCCAATAAGCAGGATGGGGCTTCAGGGTCGGCAGGCTGGGGGTCAGGGAGGCCAATGGAATTGGAAGGCTGGGAAGGCCAGAAGGAAGGGAAATTGGCAGGTCATCAGTTCTTGTTCTGAGTGACAGGGACTTTTTCCCTGGCTCTCGTGGCACAGAGCTTAGGGTTACTTTCTCCTCCCTGGGGAAGAGAGGAGTACCTTTTTCCCCTCAGCCTCTTACTATTCCCTCTTCCCCCAAAGTTTTCTGTTCTGTTAGGATTATGATGACAGTGAATGGCTTATCCTAGGGGTCATCTAGTTTAATCCACTCATTTTACAGATGAGGAAACTGAGGTCCAGAGAGGGGAAGTGAGATAGGGATTTGAACCAAGGTCCTATGGCGACACATTCAGTACTCTTTCCGCAAGATGGTAGGAGCAGACTCCCATTGCCCTGTGGAGCCATTCCCCAGCTTTTTTCTGTAGCACCAGCAAAGCCCCAGACAGAATATGGAGGATGGGGTTGGCCAGGACCCCTTAGAGGTGGGGTTACTAGAAACCAGTCTGGAGGAGCTCCAGTGCCCTGCCCCTCCCCCCCACTTTGGAATGGGATTGGGGGTCAGGGACCTGGGGGTGTGCCTCTGCTTGTTTATATCCCAGAGGGCTGGCTCCTCGCCTAAGTATAAAAATACCCATTGACTTCAGCCCATAACTGTGTGTACAGCATCACACATTCTGTTGCGTTCCTACTCCGTGCCAAGGACCCAAGGTCAAGAGATCTCAGCTCCAGACTTGGGGAAGCATAGACCTCTCTAATAGTCTTTAGAGAGGTCATTCAGGTCATCGCATTTATCCCCCTGCCACCAGGAAGTACAGCCCTTCCCTCCATCCTCTTCTGTCCTCTGCCCCTGCCTCCCTTCATGACCCCCACTCACCATTTTTCCAGGATGAGAAGTCCTTGCTCAGCTTACCTGCTTCTTCCCATTGCGCTCCCGCATGGCCTCCCCACGGCTGGTTCTCTGCTGTCGAGGGCCTGGCATTAGCCAGGGTCTGTCCTCACTGACGCTGCTGTGGCACGTGGCACATTCTCTGGAAGCCCGTGGAAGGAAGGCCTCCCCTGTACCCTGCTCTCAGCTCCCCAGACTACCAGCCTTCCCTTGCGCAGCTTCCGAAGTGCTCCCCTCTTCCAGGCAGCCTGCCCTGACTACCTGGAATGAGGAAGCAGCTCTCTCTCCTCTGTCGACCTCAAGATCCCACTGATACTGGAGCTTCTTTGGGGCTGGGCCATTTTTCTGAGCCTCTGGCTTGGTGTGGGCAGCATTTGACATCCTGGCACTGCCCAGAGGGCGGGCACCTTGGCCAGCAGGCTCAGTGTGCTGCCAGCTTCATAGATGTACTCCATTGATGATGAGGCTGGACAGGCTTGAAGGGCTATAAGCATGCAACTGTGTTTGTGTGCATTAGAATATACCTACATTTTTAGGTTTATGTCATTGCAGGGGTGTCTGTGCACATAGGTAGCTGCATACCTGTATATTCGTGCTTGTCCTCTATCACAATGCAATATCATGCATGCACAATGCACACATGAGTACATGTGCATGTGAGCACGCATGTGCAAGCGAGTACATAAGTGTGTATGCACACATATGTACATACTTGTGTGTACTGTATATGTAACCACGTGCATCTGTTCTCATGAGTCATTTATGTAATTGTGTGCACACGTGTGTGAATGAGTATGCATGATCTTGGACTGTAGAATGACTAACCTCTTTTCTCTCTTCTAGGAAGTGCTTATTGGGAAGGGGGAGGGCCTGGGTCTGAGTGTGAACAGGAGGTACAATCTTAGGCCAAGGTCAGCACATTATCAGTTCACGGTCTGCTTTTCAGGGGGCCAGGGAGTCATGTGTCAACCCTGGGGTGCTTAGGTTATGTTAGGCAGGTGGAGGAGGGCAGTGGCTCCCAGACTCTCAAGGGGACTGATTGGGGCCACAGGATACTTCTTTGGGAAGGTTGGAGAAATTGTAGTGGCAGCCATGAAGTGGACAGAAGAACCAAGACGCAGGGCTGGGGGTAACCGGCCTCAGATATAGTGGGGCTCGTGAGCTGGAAGCATCTTCCTGCTGGCCTCTTTTCCTTGAATGTGTGATTCTTGTAGTGGAGATAGTGGGGATCAGAGTGGGGTGCTGGGGAGGGTAAGCCTTCCCTTCCCCCCACCAGACTCCTTGTCACCTGATCTGGCCCCCGGCCGTGCCCGAGACACCATCAGCTAAATTTGGGAGATTATGTTCAACTGACCTCGGGATCAGGTTGCCTGAGTCACATGGTGGGGCTCTATTTAACTCGAGGCCTTCAGGCCCCCCCAAGTCTGTTATGCCCTGCTCCGGCGGACTCTTCTCCAGGACTTGAGCCTGTGGCTACGTGTCCGTTCCCCCTGGTCCTCACCTGACCGGCACCTCTGACCATCATGTTTTTGGTCCTTGTAGCCACACCTGAATTGAAGGATTTCTTTGCCAAGGCACGGAACGGCTCTGTTAGGCTCATCAAAGTCGTCATTGAGGATGGTGAGTATCTCTATGAGGGGGCAGGTCATAGGTTGTTGTCATATGGAGAGTTGGAGGGTAGCTTGGAGAGGGCTCAGCTCCCCCTTCCCCTCCCTGCTAGGAAACCAAAGCCCAGAGAGGGGAAGGTACTGCTCCAGAATTACACAGCTGGTCAATGAAAGAGCAAGGATTCGAACCCGAGCCCCTTTGAGTCTAAAGCCAGACTCTTTCCTCCATAACTTTCCGTAGGGTTGATGGTTGTGGAGTGAGGGGGAAGCGGGGTTCTCTTCCTGGCCATTTTGTTTACATTTGGGGGGATAAGGGTTTGGGGGTCAGAGTGAAAATATGGATGTCTCAGGATTAGAGGGAGTTTTAAGAGTAGGGGTGAAGTCAGAAGATCAGAATTTTAGATTCAAGGCCAGGGTTAGGGTTGTGGATAGGGGAAAAGGTGAGAGAAGGCCGATCTGGTTTCTGTTTCCTGGTGTGTGTGTGGTCTGTGTGTCTGTGTGTGTGGTCTGTGTGTGTGGTGTGTGTCTGTGTGTGGGTGTGCCTGTGTGGTGTGTCTGTGTGTGTGTGTGTGTCTGTGTGTGTGTGTGCAGAGGCTGGGGGAGAAGGGACTGCCATGCACCTGGAAAAGTTTGGGGAGGTCCATGTGTGGTCAACCTGCTCCTTCGCTGGTGAATTTGGATTCTGTCATGGCTGCAGATGGTAGCAGTCCCAGCTTGGGCTGAGAAGGAGCAGAGAGTCAGTGGGTCTTGGGAACCTCAAAGCCTGAGCCACAAAGAACAGCCCCAGATCTGGGTCTGCCCTCAGGGAGCTGACCATCTGGGGGAAGACGGGGACAGCTAGAGAGGAAATACAAAGGGGTGGATCTAGCCCCACAGCCTCTACCTCTGGGACGAACTGTAGTCTAGGGATAGTCAGGGAAGCCTTCCTGGAGGAGATGGGGCTTGATCTGGGCCCTACCGGTTGGGTCTGCTTTACAGATGCAGAAAGATTGGGGCATTTTGGAGTGATCCCAGTATGTGTATGCGATGAAGCTAAGGAGGAAGGTCGGGATCACATCGAGATGTGTCTTAAATGTCAGGCTGAGGGTTTGGGACTTAATCTGGTGGGTAATAGGGAGCCATTGAAGATTCTTCAGTAGGTGAGTGACTGGATCAAAGCTGGACTTTGGGTTCTGGTGGAACCCCTCCCCTCCCCTTCCTACCCTGAGGTAGGAGTGTTCTCTGGTGTTGGGCCAGAGATGCAGGGGCCAAGGGAGGGGATATTTAGGCATCCCTCACTTTGCACAATGAGCCCTGTTTTTGAAAGGTCTCAGGTGAATGTAGCATCCATCAGACCCTCTTTTCCACGCTTGGGCTAAGTCAGATCTGGCTGCTCCTAGACTGGACCCCACAGGGACGGAGCCTTTCCCCTTGCATTTGGCTTTGTTGTAAATGGTGACCTCAGTACCAGGATTCACATGTATCATTGGCTTAAATAGGGACCTTCCCAGGCTCCAGAGAGCCGGAGCGAATTCCAGATTTGGCC
This sequence comes from Vombatus ursinus, assembly GCF_900497805.2. Taxonomy (NCBI): domain Eukaryota; kingdom Metazoa; phylum Chordata; class Mammalia; order Diprotodontia; family Vombatidae; genus Vombatus; species Vombatus ursinus. Next base: position 20,330,833 of record NW_020954598.1, read on the forward strand.
CAGAAAGCTGACTGAGCCTCTTCTGTGGGTCCCGCCTGTGCTCTCTGGGGGCCAGGGTTAAGGGGGTCAACCATGGAGGATTGTGGAATGGCCTCTGACTGCAGGGGCTCTCCGGGCTGTCAGTTCCCCTGCTGTGCCTTACTGCTGCCTGCCCGTTGCTGTTTAGGGACCCCACTGGGCTGGGCCTCGGGCCCAGTAGGTCACTGGCGTGGCTCCCGAGGATGTTGGTGAGGCTGCTTGGCCTCACATCTGTGTTCTCACATCTCAGTTGGCCCTTATTGGGGGGAGGGGGCAGGCTCCCTCTGGCAACTCAGCATCTGATTTCAGCACTGCTACCCCCAGGGACCCACTGGAGCCCATCTGGGGATTGCTGACTTACTGTTTGCCGAGGGCGGGGTGTGAGAGGGGAGCCAGGGAGCAAGCAGAGCATCTCAGGGTGCTTGTTACAAAAAGGTAAACATGGATCAATCCAAGGACGAACCTTCGAGCATCCAGAGCCGTCCAACGGTGAACTTGGCCGTGTAAATATGAGTTATCATGACTACTGCTGAGTTCGTCGTCCCTGGAGGCATCCAAGCAGATGTCTCTGAAGCCCCACTGGTTCCTTGGTTCTCTGACTCCCCACTCAACTCCATCCTCTGCACAGATGCCAAGGTGATTTTTCTAAAGTGTAATAGGTCTGACCATGTCACCCCCTGCTCAGATAGCTCCTCTGGCTCCCTATTACCCCCAGGACCAAGTATTAAGTCCTTCTTTTTTTTTTTTTTTTTTTTGGCTAGGCATTTGGGTTAAGTGACTTGCCCAGGGTCACACAGCTAGTGTCAAGTGTCTGAGGCCAGATTTGAACTCAGGTCCCCCTGCCTGCAGGGCTAATGCTCTATCTACTGCGCCACCTGGCTGCCCCCAATTAAGTCCTTCTGTTGGTCATTTAAGAGTCCTTCACAACATGGCCACTCCCTACCTTTCCAATCCTCCCCCCTCCATGAACTCTGTGATTGAGTAGCCTGGGCCCAGTTGCTGTTCCTCGACCTTGTCCCTCCATGTCCTGTCCCTGTGCTGGCCACCCTCCAGGCCTGGCCTCCTCTTCCCCCTCACCTCCACGTGCTGGTTTCTCTGGCTTCCCTCAAAATTCAGCTTAAGTCTCCTGCTTTGCTGACCTTCCCAGGTACTCATGCCCTTCCCAGGTACTTATGCCCTTTCCATCTTCTCTGTATATATCTCTACTATCCCTGGTTACCACGTTGTCACCCCCTGTAGACTATGAAATCCTAAAGGCAGGGACCATGTTTTTCCTTTCTTTTTATCTCCAGTGCTTAGCACATAGGAGGCCCTTAAAATATTTTGAATTGAATTGAATCTAATTTCAACGTAACCAGTTAACAAGTAACTAGATTGCAATTCTCTGACTTTCGCTCGGCTGGCTGTGAATCCCCCTGTCCGAGGACGAGCTGTCCTGGGCGCTCTTATCCTTCTCCTTTCCTTTCTGGTACTCTGTCACCCTGTTTCATTTCATCTCAGCTAGGGGCTCATTCCTCCCCCTGCATTTCCTCTTCCTGACCCTCAACACTCAGTCCTCACCCTGCGGTGTTTCTGTCTGTCAACTTTGTGAATAAGGCTATCTGTACCCTCTGTCTGTGTCAGTGGTCAGTGGTAGTGTTTAGAGCTGTGGACTTGGGAGTCAGGAAGACCTGGGCTGGAATCCTGTGTTGGGGACACTTACTAGCTGTGTGACTGTGGACGAGTTACTCAGCCTCTCTGGGCCTCAATCCTTCTATCTGTAAAATGGGGATAATAATATGTGCAGTGTTTATGTCTCAGGGCTGTTGTGAGGGTTTTGTGAGCTGAAACTGGCAAACCGTAAATTACTATAGAAATATCTGTTATTGTTATTGCAATAATTATAATACCTACCTTCTTCTCCCAGATATGTTGACCAGAGGAAGGTGGAAATGAGTGTGGGCCTTACAAAGTCACACCTTGCTGGGGACAGGGTGGGCTTGGCAGGAGGGAAATCAGGAGACCTGACTGTCATTTTTTCCATGCAATTCTGCAAGTACTAATTAAGCACCTATTATGTAGAGGTCCTCTTGCTGGGCTGTGGACGGTGCAAAGACAAACTCGATATGTTCTCGGTCCTCAGAGCTTGCATTTCCCTCAGGGGAAGGGGGGAAGGGAAATGTGACTTCAGGAAAATATAGCTAGCATAGCATTTATGTAGCACCTGCTCTGTGCCAGGCACTCTACTTTACTAATATTATCTCATTTTATCCTCATAACAACCATAGAAGGCAAATGCTATTGTTACTCCCATTTTACAGTTGAGGAGACTGAGGCAAACAGAAGTTAAGTGACTTGCCTGAGTTACAGCTAGTAATAGGCTGGATTGAACTCAGGTTTTCCTGACTACAGGCCTAGCTGCCTCTGTGTTAGGTAAGTATAATACAAGATAGAAAGTGATGGAGGCCAAGGAAAGTTTCAAAAAATTTTGAGAATATTTGAGGAGGTTGAGGTCACTTTCAGCTGGGGGTTGGGTCGGGGAATCAGGGAAGGCTGAATGAAGGAGGCGGCATCTGAGCTGATCCTTGCTTGCATGAGGAATGTGAGAGGCAGAGGTCAGTGGGGAATGCACCCCAGGTATGGGAGATAGCTGGCTGGACTGTCAGATTTGGGGAACAGCTGGTTTACCAGCTTGGGTGGAGCATAGGGTGCATGAAGGGACATAATGTGGAATAAGGAATGCAGAGGTCAGGATGGACGGGGCGTTCAGTGTCAGCCTGACAAGTTTGTAGATTTTCCTCATGGCAGTAAGGAGCCTCTGAAACAGGAATTACATGGTTATTCCCAAGGCACAGGTCTAGGGAAGGTTATTTTGGCAGCAGCAAGAGATAAGACGGAGAGATAGGTAGAGGATAGAGCATTTATTAAGCACTTGTTGTGTACTGGGTACCATGCTGAGGAATACAGTGAAAAAGCCAATGACACAGTTCTGGTTTTCACATTCTAATGGGAGAAGATGGTACATAAAGGGCAACTGAGAGAGATTTGAGATAGATAGAGGCCGGAGCATTTATTAAGTACTTACTGTATACTGGGTGCCGTGCTAGGGATATAATGAAAAAGCCAGCGATGCAGTCCTTGTCTTCACATTTTAATGGGGGAAGACAGTATATAAAGGGCTACAGAGAGGGGGTTGAGTTAGGTAGAGGATAGAGCATTTATTAAGCACTTACTGTGTACTGGGTGCTGTGCTGGGGAATACAAAGAAAAAGCCAGGGACACAGTCCTTCTCTTCACATTCTAATGGGGTACATAAAAGGCTACTGAAAGGGGTTTGATGTAGGTAGAGGATGGAGCATTTATTAAGTACTTACTCTGTACTGGGTGCCATGCTGGGGATATAATGAAAAAGCCTAATGGGGGAAGGTGGTACATAAAAGGCTACCGAGAGAGATTTGAATAGGTGTGGGGAAATGAAAACCTGGATCCAGGAAACATAAATAAGGCAAACGTTTGCCTGTCAGAGCCCTGGAAGGTTCCAGAGTCAGAGTTCAGAGTGGTGGAGAAGTCTTGAAACCAGTAAGACCTGGGTTCATATCCCACCTCAGACCCGTGCTGGCTAGGTGACCCTCCGAGGCTTGGAGTTTATGGGAAAATGCTAACTTGCATCAGGAGACTGTTTCCTCGCTATCCTGAGGAGATCCCAGATCTAGTCCCTGTGCCCGTGATGGATGGATTGGAGAGGAGAGACTGAGGAAGAGATACCAGTTGGAGGGCTGTTAAGATCCCCTTTCAGCTCTGACATTGTGTGATTCTGTCCCCTTTGGAGTCTAGCTTGGGTCCAGCCTGACATTTTGGGGAGGAGGCTCTGGGGCTGGGGGTTGGGGAAAGACTGTCCTGCTTTTAGCGCCTAGATTCATTATCATGTGAGCTCCAAGGTGAGGTCTGGGGAGGGGGAGTAGCTGCCGTCCTGCTCAAGGGGCTGACCCCGCCCTGCGCCCCCAGAACAGCTCGTGCTGGGTGCCTTCAGGGAGCCAGCCCAGGGATGGGAACAGGATTACGACGCTGCCGTCCTGCCTCTGCTGGATGAAGGCCAGCCCTGCTACATCCTGTACCGGCTGGACTCCCACAACGCCCAGGGCTTCCAGTGGATCTTCATCGCCTGGTCTCCTGACAGCTCTCCGGTGAGCCTCCTTCCTCCTCCCCCACTAGTGTACACACACAGGACCAGGGCCCATCAGACTTCCCCAGGCACGACTAGGGCTGGGACTGCATGGGCTGAGACGGGGGCAGTGTCTTTCTCCTGATCCTGCAACTGAGGCTCTCTTGGACCAGAGCCCTTATTGGGGAGCCAAGGGGGAAGCCTGGATCCTGCCTTCAGAGAGCTAGGTGGAGAGAAGTATGTCTGTCCTGCCCTCGGGGGGTTCTCTTGTCTGAGGACAAGATATGGTCCAGCCCTTTGATCTGAGGAAGCTGAGACAGGTCTGAACTCAGAGAGCCTCCGGTCGGAGGGAGACATGTTGCCGGCCCCTTGGTCATCAGCTGAGATGGACCCTCCCTCCCCCAGGTTCGACTGAAGATGCTTTACGCAGCCACGAGAGCGACAGTAAAGAAGGAGTTTGGTGGGGGCCACATCAAGGACGAACTCTTTGGGACAGTGAAGGTATGTCCCACTTCCCCTCGCCCCAAGGCATCCTATGGTATGAGATAGAAGGGATCTGTGGGTACCTGGAGCTGGGCACGGCCCTGATCGCTGACTCTACCACATCCTTAGGTACTGGGGCAAGCCCCCATTCCACCACCCTTTGTACTAATCAGACGTGGTCCAGGCGGGGGGGGGGTTTCTTCAGTTCCTGGCCCTTCCCCTCTCTGGCCTCAGTTTCTTCATCTGTAACATGGAGAGGTCTTTACTAGATGACCCTAAAGTTTCTTTCTTTCTGCTTCAGATATCCCTTAGATCTGTACTCTAAAGTGGAAAGAGCTCTGGACTTGGAAGTCAAGAGAGCTGGCTTCAAATCCTGACACTTGGTAGCTGCAGAACTATGTTTGTCACTCAGTATCTCACACCTCTGTTTTTTCATCTGTGAAATAGGGATAATTATACTTTTGCTGCCCATCTCACAGGGGCATTGTGAGTAAAGCACTTGTAATAGAAATGTGGGTGGTTATCACGCGGTGTCTGGAACAAAGTAGGCACGCTTAATATGCTTTATCTCTATGTCTCTATTACCCTTCCCTGATATCCATCAGTCAGTAAGCATTTATTAAGCTTCTGCTGTGTTCCAGGCACTGGTCTAGGTGCTTAGGATACAAGTACAGAAGTGGGACAACTTCTTTCAGGAAGCTTACGTTCTCTGAGAAAATGGCAGGTTGGTGTTACTGTCCCCTTTTGACAGATAAGGGAGTTGAGGCCCAGAAAGGGAAGGAGACCCAGAATCTCACGAGTTGGAAGGGGTCTCAGTGGCCATCTGGTTCCACTCTTACTTCTGGATCATATACCTGACAAGCTGTCATCCAGCCTTTGCTCGAAGACCCCTAGTGAAGAGAAAGCCCCTCTATGCCAACGTAGCCATCCTGCTTTGAGATAGATGTCATTGTTAGGGAGTTTTCCTTGATGGGAAGCTTAAATTTGCCTCTCTGTAATTTCAATTTAATTCAATTCAGTAGACATTTATTAAGCACCTACTGTGTGTCAGGGACCCTGCTAAGTGCTTCGGATGCAAATAAGAAAAGGAAAGATGGGTCCTGCCCTCCAGGAACTTAGAATTGAATGGGGGAACACAACACTAAAAGAGATGGGGAAGCTAGGAAGCAGGGTGGGGGGGAATGCCAGGGGGCACCCAGTGACTCATAAAAAGTTTTAGAGACGTGATTTCAGGGTAATTAATTATTTTATTAATTATTCTAGCAGATAATTAATAAAAAGGGTCAGTAACACTCTTAAATACCAAAGACCCTTCATGGAACTCGCTCAACGCTCATGTGCCCTTGGAAGAGTGGGTGTTCCTGAGGGTGGCAGTGGACTCTTACTGGTTAACAAGTGATGAGAGAGAATGAATATTATAGTGAGAGGTGGACCTGTTCTAATGGGAGGCTGGGGGACTGATTATGTCACCCAGGGACAAAGAGAGACTATCTCAAGCCTGACCACTCCCAGCCTTGGGCAATGTACCCTGCCTTGGGAATGCTATGGGCTAGAATTCACCTTAGGTTAAATTCTTGGTAAGATTTCATCTCATCACAGGCCCTGCCCTTAAGAGAACTAAGCTTTGACCTAATCTCCCGATGAAGGGAAAAGATGCTGGGTCTCCCCAATATTTGGTTACTTGATAACCATTTCTCTCACCAGCAGCTGTTTCTAGTCTTATCTTTCAGGGCCAAGCAGACCAGATTGAATCCCTCTTTTCCATAACAGCTCTCCAGGTCTCTAAATATAGCCCACTGAAAGTCTTCTTTTTACCAGGAAACCTCCCCAGTTCCTTCAGCTAACCCTCAAAGTCGTTCTCCATCCTGGTCACCCTTCAGTGGATCCTTTCCAGCCCTTCTTCAAATGTATGGCCCAGAACTGACCCCAGTACTCCAGGTGTGACAGTCTTTCTCTCTGGCCTCTGGCCTGCCTCTCTGGGAGCAACCTAGAAGCACATTCTTTTCTTGTGGTCAGGCAGAGAAGGTCGGCTTGCAGGCCACTAAACCCTCTGGGTCTGGCCTTATTGTAACCGTGGTCCAACCCCGGCTTGGGTGTAGCAAGTTGATTCATTTGAACCCAAGTGTGATACCTGACATTTTTTCTTTTCTTCTTTCTTTCTTTCTTTTTTTTTTGTGAAGCAGTTGGGGTTAAGTGACTTGCCCAGGGTCACACAGTAGTAAGTATCAAGTGTCCGAGGTCAGATTTGAACTCAGATCCTCCTGACTCCAAGGCCAGAGCTCTATCCACTGCACCACCTAGCTGCCCTTTGACATTTTTTCTTTAGTAAACTTCATCTTCCCAAGTTCAGCCCAGCTTCCAAGTCCGTGGAGCTCTCCTGGATGACAGATAATAAATCATAAATGCTTGTGGGTTGCTTGATCCCATAGAAGGGTCTTGGCAGTCAGATGAGAACCTGGATCTCCCAACTTCCAGCCCAGGGCTTTTTCCATCTCACAGATATAAGCAGTTAGGAATGAAGAAGAAGGAAGAGAGGGAAAGCCGGAGGGCAGGATGGGGCACTTTATGTGGTAGGTACAGGGAGGCAGATTTAGGCTTGTTCTAAAGAAAGACTTCATGATGATTAGAGCTCTGAAAAAGTGGGATAGGATGCCTGGTAGGTAGTGAGCTCTTTGTCCTTGGAGGTCTTTCAGCAGAGGCTGGCCTTGATGCCCCAGCTGAACGCTGGGCTTCCTCCTAGGAAGGTGGTTCTGGGCTGCGGCCCAGTGTGAGCCGCCAGGGGGCAGCATAAGCCCATGTACTGTCCCCCGAGTTGCCGAGGACTCAGGGTGTCCAGGCTGAAGCCTGGCCCTTCCTGGTTAGAGGGATCCCTGCTAGGCTTCCCTGCTTACTTCTTCACCGCCCCTGGCCCCGGCCTGCACTGTGCTCTCTGGACATAAAACACACAACTCAGAGTCCCTGTGGGGAAACTGAGCAACGGGGAGCGGGGGGAGTAATACTAGCTGTGGTGTGGTCCAGTGGACAGGATGGATTTGAGATGAGAAGACCTGGGTTCAAATCCTGGCTTTGTCACTTACTAGCTGTGGCTGTCAGCCAGTCAATACGCGTTTATTAAGCCCCTGCTGTATACTAAGCACTGGGGATACAAAGAAGAGCACAGAAGAAACCGTCCCTGCTCTCGAGCTAGTACTTATGTAATGCTTTACGGTAGCTCATTTTCTCCTCCCAATGACCCTGCAGGGAGGTACTGTTATTATCCCCACTTTTTATAGACTGAGGCACAGAGAGATTAAGTGATATGCTTGGAGTCACACAGCTAGTGTCCATAGCTGGATTCACACTCACATCTTCCTGACTCTAAGGTCAGTGCCCTCTCCCCTGCGCCGCCGGGATTGCCATTTCTCGAGCACTTTAAGGTTTACAAAACACTTGCCTCGTGACATTCCTGTGAGGTACAGTGCAAATATTATTTGTTGTTCCCATTTCAAAGAGGTGGAGACTGAGGGGAGAAGGGAAGGGAGATGCCTAGGAGATGCCTCCTGCCAGCATCTGTTGGGCATGCTGTGATTCCCGCGAGGGGGTAGCCGGCTCTCAACCCATCTCCCCCTTTCCCGCTCATGAGATTGTCTTCTACCCCCAGGATGACCTCTCCTTCAGCGGCTACCAGAAACACGTGTCGTCCTGCGCTGCCCCAGCCCCACTGACCATGGCAGAGAGGGAACTCCAGCAGATCCGGATCAATGAGGTGTGGCCCTTGGACAGGGGAGAAGAGAAGGTCCGGTCCCAGAAGGGGCGGACACACATCAGGAATCACCTGTGCTAAGCCTCAGAGCACTCCCATTGAGATGCTTATTGGATCCTCCCTAGCCCTTCTGGGGGCGAGTCTGGACAGAAGTCTTTTCTGCCCATTTAATAGAGAAGGAGACTGAGGCACTGAGAAACAGTGACTCATCCCAGCTTATATTGGGGAGTTGGTCAAAGTAGGACCTCTCATTCTGTCTCAGTAGGCCCCAAGGAGGTCACAAAAGTCTCCCGTCTACAGCCGGTCACCCCCCAAAACTCTCCCCTAAAGAAGCTTAATTATTGGCTTTTACTGACATTTCCTCCACAGTGCAATCAGAGAAGTCTGAGAAGGCCCACAGAGGAGTGGGCCTTCCCGAGGGAGGCGCCCTCGGGGTCCGAGTCTAGAACCCAAGGATCCTCACTCCCAGCCCAGAAAGAGGGACTCTGGCTAGGGCAGACCCTGGCCCCCTCGGTCCACAGAGGGCTGGACAAGGCAGCCTTGTGATGGATGGGGATTGCTTCAGGGACGATGTCAGACCCCATGTTGGTGTGACATGAGCTGTCTAGTGTGGGCTTGCTCTACTTAATGAAACCTTCCAGGCTTCTCCTGCAGAGCAGAGCGCAGCAACAGGGGAAAGTGTGGTGTGTGTGTGTGTGTGTGTGTGTGTGTGTGTGTGTGTGTGTGAGTGTGTATGTATATGTGTGTGTATATGTGTACATATATGTGAGTGTATGAGTATGTATATACTATCTGTGCATAAGTGTGAGTGAATGAGTATGTATGTGTAGTATATGTGTATAAATGTGAGTGTGTATGTGTGTGTGAGTCTGTATGTATAGATGTGTGTATGTATGTATAAGTGTATGTGTGAATGAGTGTGTATGTATGAGTGTTGTATATGTGCATGTGTGTATGTATATGAGTGTGGGAATGAGTGCATGTGTATGTATATAAATGTGAGTATGTGCATGTGTATGAGTATGTATATGTGTATAAGTGTGTGTGAGTGTGTATGTATGTATAGGTGCATGTGTGTAGTTGTGTGTGTGTGTGAGCAGGGCTAGCTCCTCTCGAGGATTTCTCAGCCTTCAGCCTATGGGTCGAGGGGTGCAGGATAGGTCTGACTGCAATCGTACCAACCCCCACCCAGCGCTTCTCAGGGGACATCACTGAGGGGATTTCTGATCAGGCCCAGGTTGGACTAGATCTCTTCTAAAAGTCCCTCCTCGCTTGGAGATTCTGTGATTGTTTCAATACCGTCAGCTGCGGCTTCTCCTGGGGTGGAGGAGGAAGCTGGGGTTCTAAGCCCCGGATAATCTCAGACTTCTCCCACTTTGTACCAGGGGCCTTCTCTCCCTCTTCTCCACCCCTGCCCCGTCCTGGCCAGCTCAGCCCATTCATCTTCCTCTCCTTGTTTGATCTGGAGTGTATTCTGAGAGCATCTCCCAGGGAGCTGATCCTGGGGTGGGCCCAGACCCAGAGCTCGGGAAGGGAGCCGCCCTAAAAAGAGGCTGGCTGGTCTGGGATTTGGCCTTTTCTGTAGTTAATAGGATTCCTTGCGGGGTGGGTGGGCGGGGTTGGTGCTTAGCCCAGCTGGGGGGGGGTGGCGGCTTCCTGAGCAGTGGGTGGCAGTAGGGATGGGGCTCTAGGCTCACCCCCACCCCTCCTGACCCTGTGGCTTAGGTGAAGACAGAGATCAGTGTGGAGAGTAAGCATCAGACCCTGCAAGGCCTCGCCTTCCCGCTGCAGCCGGAGGCCCAGCAGGCCATTCTGCTGCTAAAACAGAAGAAAATCAACTATATCCAGCTGGTGAGGCCCTTCCCCCCATTCCTCCAGGCTGCCAGGACCCCTGCTTTCAACCCTTCCCTCCTGTGTTCATTCTTCCCCCCCAAGACTGATTCAATCCTTCGGGCATGTTCCCTGTGAAGGACCTTTCCTTTCAGAGACACGTCCCCCAGGGTAGAGATTGCCCTGTAGCAGACTTTCTCTTAGAAGGATGCTGCCCTTACAGCATCATTGCTCTGTTAAGGAACTTCCCCTCAAAAGGCAGTTCTTTTATGGAGGGGAGGGGGTGGGGTCCTTATGAAAGAGTTTGTAGAGGAATTTCTGCATAGAAGGGTGCCCTGATAGAGGAGCACCCCTCATGATAGGAGCCGTGGGTGCCATTTTATCTGGTGTTAAAGCACTTCACACACAGAATTTCATTTTGAGGCTAATAGTAAGTATAAGACAGGGACTATGGGAATTGTTGTTATCCTCATTTTTACCGATGAAGGAACTGAGGCTCAGAGTGATGTGGCCTGCCCAGGGTCACACAAACTAGTACACTGGTTCTGAGAAGGTGTGCGCCCTATTGTGGCCGGTTATGATGGATGCCAGTTCTCCCTGGCATTGGGTGCCGACGTGAGGGCTTCAGTATTGATTGGGTCACAGTGGGCAGTGAGCAAAAAACGTTTGCGAACTGTTGAGCCAATGTCAAAGGTTGGCCTTCAACCCAGGTCTCTCCTGACTCTGGACCACCCTGACCTCCCTGCCATCATCACCTTCACTGTTACAGCTGCTCCCCTTCCTTTATCAATCCATTCCCCCCCATAGTGGGACTGCCCTTACAGAGAGGTATTACCCCCGTTAAGGACGTGGCCTTATGGAGATCTTTCTAGTATAGTAGAATTTCCCCAGTAAAGGAGCTGCCCTATAGGGACCTTTCCCTAGTAGGTTCAGCCTTGGTCCAAGGGCATCAGACGGGGACCCTCAGATTTTCCCTTGGAGAGGAGCGGTCCCTGTAGTCAAGTTTCTCCTCTGGTGCAGTTGTTTCCATGAAGGTCTGGGGAGGGTGGTGTTGGCTGGGAGCCTGGGACACCAGGGCCCAGCCCTGCCTTGACAGGGGTTGCCTCCCCCAGAAACTGGACCTGGAGAGGGAAACCATCGAGCTGGTCCACACGAAACCCACAGAGGTGGCGGATCTGCCCAAGAGGGTGCCCCAGGACTCTGCCCGCTACCACTTCTTCCTCTACAAACACTCCCATGAGGGCGACTACCTGGAGTCTGTGGGTGAGCAGGGACTTAGTACTGGGGGCAAGGTGCAGGGATGCCAGGACAAAGGGGGGGGCACCAGGATCTCCGAGGTGGGATGGAGTGGGGGAGGAAGGGGAGAGAGGGTGGTGTGGGTGCAGGTGGAACCCTGGGGTGCTGGGGGCAGAGAGGCTCCTGGAGGGAGGCTGTGCGCTCAGCTCTGACCCCCACCATCTTCCATTGGCCCATCTGCCCGGGGCGTGCCACCCCCCACCTGCAGTGTTCATCTACTCCATGCCCGGATACAAGTGCAGTATTAAGGAACGGATGCTGTACTCCAGCTGTAAAAGCCGACTGCTGGACTCCGTGGAACAGGATTTCCAGTTGGAAATTACCAAAAAGGTGTGTGTGGTGGGGGGGTAGGCCTCAGTGGAGGCTCCTGAGAACCCCACTACCTACTCCTCCTTCATTCCCCATCCATGATACATCATCCTAGACTGTTCTCCTGAAGGAGTCTCTTAGCTCAGGGAAAACTCAAAGGCTCAAGTCACTTGGGTTATAATTCCAGCTCTTGGTAATGTGATTCCCCTGCTTGGGCCTCAGGTTGCCTATCTGTACAATGGGAGAGTTGGACTAGTGTGAACTTCTAGCTCTGACATCCTAGGATGTATCTCACCAAAGCCTTATGACAGCCTGTGAGGGAGGTGGGGCAAAGATATTAACCCCATTTTACAAGTCCCAGTGAGGCTAAGGGATTGAAAGAGTGAAAGAGGCAGGATTAGAACCCGGAGGTCCCGGGTCACAGCCGAGGACTCATTCTATGTGTTGCAGAGAAGGAGGCAGGGCGGGCTTCTCACACTGATTGTCTGGAAAGGGAAACAGGCCCAGAAGGACTGAGTCACCCTACATGTTTGTGTCAGGGTTGGGACCAGAACCCAGATGCACGCCCTGATTCATCACTCAGGGCTCTTGCCCCCTTCCCTGCCCCAGGGACCGTTCCTTACCTGGGTTGGAAGGACATATGCTCCAAGGGTTCAGATGTCAGCGTTTTGGGGATATTGCTTCATGGATGTGAGAATGTGGGCTAACTATAGGTGTTGGAAACTCCTCAGAGTCAGGGTTGAGAGGTAAGAGGGCCCTAGATCTGAGTGGATCCATCTCGGGGTTCTGAGAGACAGGCGCTGGGGTGCCCCCTGCTCCTGAGCAGACTCTCTTCATTCCACAGACCTAGTCCAAGGCTGAGCGTTCTGGACCTCCTAGTTCTCAGTGGGGTGGCATGGGGGCATGAGGGCCTGTCCAGTCTAAAGCCCCCTCCCCACTCTCCCCAGATGGAGATTGACGATGGGGCAGAGCTGACGGCGGAGTTCCTGTATGATGAAGTCCACCCCAAACAGCACGCCTTTAAGCAGGCCTTCGCCAAGCCCAAGGGCCCGGTGGGCAAGAGGGGCCAGAAGCGGCTTATCCGGGGCCCTGGAGAGAATGGGGATGAGAGCTAGGCAAGGGCCCGGCCCTCCTGTACCTGTCGTCTGCCACAGGCTGAGCTGGAGTGGGCTGAGAACTGTTTGGTGTCCTCGATCACAGTGACCTGGGCTCAGCCTGACTCTGGCACCTGGAGAGGCCCCTCCCCTACCCCCAGGAGTTACTGTGTGTTTGCGCTTTCTTTTTCTGTCTCTCTTCCCCTTTTTCTCTCTCTCTTCCTCCTCTCACTGTCAACCCTGAGGGAGATGTGTGAATTCCTGTCACCCATAGCGTCACTGTCCTGTCGTCATCTGTCTCTTCTCACCGAGCTCACCCTGTGCTTATTTCCATCTTGGCCACCTTCACGTCCACCACTCTCCATCTCTGTGTCCTCAGCCCCTCTCCCCTAATCACTCTGCCTGTTGAATTGAGTTGAGCACCTGCTTTTGTGTTCTGCAGGCCCCACCACCCCCATTTGTGTTACCCCCGCTCCCATGCCTGTACCGGACATTCTTGTCCGTCCCTGCACACACCATCTCCATCTTTATCCTTCCCTGTGCCCTCTGTCCCTGTCCTCAGTCTCTCCTGCCGAGGTTGGGAGAATAGGGCTAGGCTTTTTTTCTTTTATTTTGAGATGGGGGAACACCACACCTGGCAGGCCTTCTAGGTTTTAGGGAGGAGATGGGCAGAGGGATGTTTGCTGAGGCTAGGGAGTGGAAGTGGGCTGCCTCGGGGTGAATAGGAGAGGATGTTAGCTGGGACCTGAGCCCGACTCAGTTCTGAGACCCCCACCCCCCAGGATGGCAAGTGAGCTCTGGGTATGATGGTGGGAGTTCAACCCTCCCCCCTCCCCCGGAGGCTCAGGGCTTAGCTGGGCAAGCAGGGATGGGGGGGGTCACTGAGGGAGTGCAGGACTTACTGGGCTGAATGCTGTATTTTCTAAGGAATAAAGTATTTTTAAATCAACGTCTCCATTGGTTCTTCTGAGGGCAACTTTCCTGGCAGGGGTGGGGCACTACCCCTTCCTTTAAAGGGGTACCAGTCACCTCTTGATTTGTTCATATATGTCTCCCATGCAAATATGTGTCTGCAAATAGAATCACTGAGTGATTGGGAGGGACCTCTGAGACCTCTCATTTTATGTGTTTTATGAATGTAAGGGAAAAGGCCTTGCCCTGCGTCACTCACACCTCTTCTCTCCAGCTCCAGACTGCATCAGTAACAGCTTTTTGCATCTGAAAACACTTTATTGGAGGTTTCTGAGATGCCTCCCCAGTGGCCTGTGGGGGTGGGGATGGGTTTGGTACTGATGGAGCTCAGCCTGAAGTCTTCCCCCCACCCCAAGTTTCTAAAGCTGCCCCCTCCCCTGGGGGTCACTAGCACCATTGATCACAGAAATGGAGGGCCAGACACAGCACAACAGAGGACACACAAATAGATTGGTGTGGAATCCTTACCAGCAATGAGCCTGGCATTGTGTGAACGTGTTCCTGTGTCATTCCACAAAGGGAGGGCCTCCTGTGGTCAGGAGACCTTGAGGGTGGACAGGGAGCATAAGGTGAGGAGAGCTAGCGGTGGGGCTGGTGGGGTGGGCCTAGGGTCCTGTATGGTTTGAAAGGCTCTAGCCTGACCCTTGGCCTCTTGGGGTCATAGGACCATGGGATTTTAGAGTTTGAATGGACCTTAGCTATATGATCTTGGGCAAGTGATATAAGCTCTTGGCTTCAGTAACCTCATCTGTAACAATGTTGAACTAGTGGGTCTCTAAGGGACCTGGAGGCCTAAGACTGTGGTCTTATCTAATAGTAAAAACCAGAGAGAAATGATATGCCCAAGGTTACAGCATCATAGATGGAGGTTAGATAGGGCCTGAGAGGCCCTGTAGTCCAACCTCCTAACTTAGGGAGGTAAGTGACCTGCCCACGGGCATGCACATGGTCATCATCAGAGGCAGAGTTTAAATCCAGGTCTTTTGACTATAGCTTCAGTATTCTTTCCAAGGGGCCACCTCCTACCTTGAGCTTTGAAGACCTTATTTTAGAGGGTGGGAAGGAATTTCTCCCCACTTCTGCAGGTGACTGTGGCACAGAGTCCATGCCCAGAGCCCCCCAAGGCTGGCAGCTAGAAGCGGCGGGGACAAGGATGGTGCCTCCCCAGCCTGGTTCCTTTCCTGGCACCTGTCCCCCTGCCAGCCCTGGTAGCAGTGACAGATAAAGTCTCTGCCCAGGGCCTCCTGCTGCCTGGGACCCAGTCGGCCTCGAATGGAAGCCTGGGTGTGGTTGGCTGCCGTGGTCACGTGGATCTGGAAGGTGCTGGGCTCCAGGTGCAGGTAGGTGGGTGAGTCGGGGATGCGACGGCGACAGCGGCCGTGCCCGTTGCACTGGGTCCGGCTGCAGAGGGCAGCTGCCGTGGTCACGTTTAGCACGTAAGGGCCCAGTCTGCTCAGCAGGTAATGGCGCATCTTTAAGCAGGTACTCTGGTGGGAGAACAGGGCGAAATGAGGAGGAGGGGTAGTGGCCTCTTTGGATCACCCGCTTGTGGAGGTGAAGAAACCTAGAACCATAGCAGTGTCTGAGCCAGAAGGGTATTTGAGAGACCATTTCATCCAAACCCCTCATTTTTCAGTTAGGGAAACTGAGGCCCAGAAAGATTTTAAAAAGAAAAAAAAACTTACCCAAGGTACCACAGTAGGTTGGAAGCAGAGCCAGAACTTCAGTCCAGATTCCAAATTTCTAGTCCAGGGCTCTCTCCACTAAACTATTATGTACTTCCTGTATTTGAAATCATCGAGCAAAGGGGCCTCCCTTAGTCACCCATAGGTTTGATTGGGAACTTTTGTCTTTAGTCTAATTTCCATGTCCCTCTACAAGAAGCATCAAGGGTCCCCCACCTAGGAAGGAAGACGCGACCTAGAAGCTCTCTGTCCTGCGGCACATTTCCCTAGGGTAACAGGAGTGGAGAAAACCGTGGGAGCTGATTCAGGGGGTAGGGTCCCTATTTGCAAGTCATCTCTTGATATATTTTGGCTTTGGACTGGCTCGGACTCCTGCCTCTGCTAATTCTGCCCAGGTGGCTTTGTGCCGGCTGCCGCCCATCCCCTCACACCCTGAGCTCGGCCTGCTATTTGGAAGCAGGATGTGGAGTGGCTATTTGCCGTGTTCTGCTTTCATCCCCACCAGGCTCCAGCCCCAAGCCCTTCTGCTTACCTGGTTCCTGGCGTAGTCTGCCTCCCCCCAGAGCACCACTCCCTGGGCTCCCATGGCAGCTGCTTGACCAATCGTGTGCTCCAGGTCAACCTTGGGGTTGGGGAAGAAGGGAAAATACAGTTCTATCCATTTTTCGGTCCTGGTTCAAGGCTGCTCCAGCCCCAGACCTCATCTAAACTCCCTTGTCCCCGCTACTGCCTCGTTCCTTATCTCTGTGGAGGACCCAGCCTTTGACCCAGCCCCTGCCACTGCTTCTTGGGTGACCTGATGCTGAGGATGACCAGGAGCTGGTCATGGTGGAACCACCACTCTGCCTAAGGCTGAGAGAGCCTTTGGGGGATGGAGATCGGGAATTTTGAGGGGTGGGAAGGTAAGGATCTGGGCTGGTTGAAACTCCCTGGGAATGTCCCAGATCTAGAAATACCCTCTGGGAGGGAAAATAGCAGAACTGAGAATGCTGTGTAGTCACAGTGCCAGGATGACAGCTTCACATTCACGCAAGGCAGCTCAGTTCATCGAGACCAGTGAGGCCAGTGGTCTGACTCCTCCATCCACACCAAGCTCCAATTGCCAGGGTCACAATTTCCTTCCTGTACCCTCAACCTGGTGCACGAGTCCCTGCACATAGGAGGTGTCTAGTAAACGCTTCCAGGATTGAACCTAATTCATAGGAATCGGAGCTGGAAGAACCTGAAAGACCATCTCATTCAGACCTTCCTGCAGATGAGCAAGGACTGAGAGAGGGAGGGGAGGCAGGAGAGGGAGAGGGAGGAGAGGAAGGAGGACGGGAAGGAAGGAAGGAGGAAAGGAAAAACGGAAAGAAGCATTTACTAGACACCTACCATGTGACAGCTAATGTAAAGCTAATTGCTTTACAAATATTATCTCATTTGATCCTCACAACAACCCTGGGAGTTAGGGGTTTTTATCCCCATTTTAGTTGAGGAAACTGAGTCAGGCAGAGGTCAAGTGATTCGCCCAGGTTCACACAGCTAGTAAATGTCTGAAGCCAAATTTGAATTCAGGTCTTTAGGACTTCTTCATGCCACCTAGCTGCCTGAGGGGAGTGACAAGCCCAAATTCAGCCAGCTAGTAAGAAGCAGAGGAGGAATTTGAACCCAGGTCCTCTGGCTTCAAGTCCAAGGCTCTTCCTTCAGTACCAGACTGGCTCAGCCTCCCCTGCCACCCCTTTGCTCTCCTTTGCCCAGAATCAGCCTCTCATAGAGGTCCGCTTACAGCCACACCTACAGTCACTCTGGGTCCTAGGACAGTCCCAGCACCTTTGAGGGGCCAGGTGCCAGTCTAGCTCCGCACCTGTGCCAGCTCCTTCAGGGTATAGGAGTAGAAGGGTCGGGCATACACAAAGACAGGCAGTGAGTAGCTGGCAGAGGCGGGCAGTTCGGCCACCCTCAGGGCCTCCCACACTTTGGCCCTTACAAAGCGCTCGCCCTGGGCAGAGCCTCGCAGCACCTCCTCCAGGTAGATGGAGGGGTACAGAGCCCGGCTCTGCTCCCACAGCCAGAGCAGGGCATCGTTGCGCTGCCGCTCGATGCCTGGGCAGTGCCCTGTGAAGTTTTCAAAGTCCTCCCAGTAGTGGTAGTTGTAGCAGTCAGGGAAGAGGTAGTAGCCCCACCAACCCCCGGGCCTCCGTGCCCTTGCCAGGCGCAGAGTCTCGGACATGAAGCGGGCGGCTGCTGTCTCGAACTCCCACTGGGCTTGGAGCTCCACCCGACCCTGGGGCCAGGTAGGGTAGCGCTGGCGCACCAGATGAGCAGACATGGTGCGGTAGACGCCCTTCTTGTCCCAATTCCGGACCCAGAGCGGACGCCAGGTCTCCCAGTCAATGACAGAAAGACCAGAGAAGGCCCGGGAAGGGATGGCCGCCTCCAGGTCACGTTCCATGGCATCCAAGTGGGCACGGAGGCTGGCATTCTGTGGGCAGCCACCATGCACTGGCAGAGGCACTGGAGCTGGGTCTGCCTGGTAGTGTGGGTATAGCCCTAGCTGATGCTGGTAGAAGATGGTGATATTGCCACCAGCAAAGACCTCCTGGTCGTTGGCTACCACACCAAAGGGCTCAAGGGGCAGGGGCAGGCCGAAAGCTGTACGGCAGCGGGAGGTGGGAGCATTCCATACCACTAGGAAGGGCCGGTTCTGTAGCACTGGGGACAGTGACGGCTTCAGCGTCCAAGGGTCCGTGGGGCTGGCTGAAAGTAGTAGCAGCAGCAGGAAAAGATGGAGGCGGAGGTTCAGAGGCCCAGGCTGACCTTGGAAGCTCAGTGCTGAGGATCTGGAAAGGGAAAGAATATTGCCATAAGACAAAGTCCCTAATGGATTGTTCCTCTGCCCTCAGGCTCCCATCCTGACCCTCATGGCTGGGGTTAGAGTCAAGTGGAAAGCTCCTATTAAGGCAGTTTGGGGAGCTCCATTCTGGGGATACAAATGTTGATCCAAACCTACCTAGTATTTCTTCCCTGGGTTCTAAAGGCCCTGCCAAGAGGGCCTTGTCCCCAGAACCGCTCTGGTCCTTTGTCACTCAGGACTCTTGGCTGGGAGAAAGTGGGGGAGACTCCATCTTTCAGGGGAAAAGATGATAACAGAAGCAGTGGAGACACCAAACCTTTCTCATCAGTCCGGCTGGACACCTCCCAACTCCCTGAGTCTGATTCCATGGCTAAGGGTTATCATTCTGCCTGACTCTCCGGAACATTCCCATCTCCTTGGCCTCAGGGCATCTGTCCCCTTTATACCAATCAGCTGTCCTTTCTACACCTATCTTTCCTCTCTCCCTTATCTCCTCTCTCATCACCTCATTTTCCAGGAAAACACCAACCAGCACCCTCTGATCCTGGACCTCCGGGGTGGGCATCAGTTAGAGAAGGGTAACCATGGCAACCACTGTCTTCCCAAAGCCCCTAACACCCCACACCCCTCCCATCCCCGCAACCTGTGTAGGAATGTAGGTCATGCTGAGAGCGGAAGGGGCGGGTGCCTGTGCATCTGATAGGGTCATCCCTGCAGTGTACCCCATAATTCTATGCTCCCCTGCTCTGGGCAGTGGGGTAGTCTGTCCTCCACTCCCCCTTCCACCAACTCTGTGAGTGCAAGATGCAGAAAACCTGAGAGTTTGGGGGAGTCACAGCTGAGTGAGGGGGGCTGGAGACAGAAGTCGTGGCCACCACCCCACATAGGGGAAGCTCAGTAACTAGGGCTCTAAACTTCCCTAAGATAGAAGGTGAGATAATGCCCTCCTGCAATAATCTCTCCTGTCACACCTAGACTAATTTCCTCTATTTCTCCAAGGAGCCCTTTTCCTGAAAGAGAGGTGATAGCCTGCCTCTGCACCCCCACCCCCCACCAACTACAATATGGTAAATCCTTTCTACTCCAGGAAGAATGGGCAGCTCAACCCTCCTTTGCCCTGTCTCTAGCCTAGGAGCCCCAAGTAGGGAATGGGATGAGAGGAAAAAAGGGAGAGATCAACCCATCAATCAACTAACAAGTACTTCTTAAACTCTTATTGTGTGCCAGGGTGCTAGCCTCTGGGGGTATAAAGACAGAAATGAAATGGTCCCTGCCCTCAAGACAGCTAGGTGGCACAGTGTATAGAGTGCTGAGCCTGGAGTCAGGAAGACTTGAATTCAAATCTAGTCATAGACACTTATTAACTGCATGACTTTGGGTAAGTCATTTATTTAACTTTTGTTTGCCTGTAAAATGGGGATAATAAAAGCAACTACATCCCTAGGGTCATTGTGACAACTGAATGAGATAATATTGGTAAAAGCAATTAGCACAGTGCCTGGTACATCATAGGCATTATATAAATAGTAGCTATTATTATTATACATTTTATTTGGAGGAGATAAAACATGTATAAAAATATGCAAAACAAAGTGATTTGGTGGGGGAGGGCACCAGTAGCTGGGGTGGGGGGGGGCTGTGTGTGTGTCGAGAAAAGGTGGTTTGTGAGTTGAGTTTTGAAGAAAATTAAGGATTCTTAGAGTTGGAGGTTGGAGGAGTCTGCATTCAAGGCATGATGGTGGTGGGGGGAGACAGTAAGTGGACTATGGAAAGAGGAGTAGTTCTATATTCAAGGAATAGTAAGAAAAGGTCAATCTGGGTGGACATCCGAGTTTGGGAAAGGAAATAATGTATCACCAAGCCGGAAAGAGAAGTTGAGGCCAGGTTCCAGACACAGTTTTCTATTTCATCCCAAAGGCAATAATGGAGGCATCAGACTGTATTGAGTAGTTCAGTGACTCATCTGGTCTTTAGGTAAATTACTCTGTGGAGGAGGGACTTGAATTGGGAGAGACTTAAGACACCCGGACCAATTAGGAGGTAGTCGCCATAACAGGTGAGAGGGTGACGGCTGGTGACTAGTGAGAAGGGGTTGGATTTGAGAGATATTGTGGAGGTAAAACCAGCAAGGTTCGGTAACACTAGGAGGGAGGAGTCAGGAAGACCTGAGTTTGAATCCTGCTTCAGAATTCTTCCAAGTGTGACCTTGGACAAGTCACTTTAATGTCTCCCAGTCTCAGTTTTCCCCTAGGTAAAATGGGGACAATGACCCTACCTAGGTCACAGAGTTGTTGTAAGGATCGAAGGAAACATGTAAAAGACATTTCAAACTTTATAGGGCTATGAAAATGTCTGCTTCTGGGGCAGCTAGGTGGCGAAGTGGATAGAGCACGGGCCCTGAAGTCAGGAGGACCTGAGTTCAGATCTGGCCTCAGACCAAACACTTGACACTTACTAGCTGTGTGACCCTGGGCAAGTCACTTAACCCCAATTGCCTAAAAAAAAAATGTCTGCTTCTGCTGCTACTGCTACTACTGCTATACATGGACAGGGTGAATGAGAAGGAGGAGTCAAGAAGATTGTCTGGGCTTCAGATATATTTCCCTGAAAGGGTAGTGGTAGCCTTAACAGAAAGAAGGAAGTTCCAAAGGAAGAGTGGGTTTGGAGCTCTGTTCACGAGCTCTGTTCCGAGCATGTAGAGTTTAAGATGTTCATGGGACATTTGTTTGAAATGTCCAGGAGGCCATTGGTAATAGGGCACTGGAGCTCAGGACTGAGCCTGGGGCTGGCTGTATCTGGGAGCCATTGGCAGAGAGAAGACAATAATCTAATGGAATGATGAGATCTCTACGTGGAGAGTAGAGAGAGAGGAGGGTCTCGGGGAGAGCCTTGGAGCACATCTACAAGTAGAAGTCATGATGTGAATGAAAAGCCAGCAAGGGAAACTGAGGACAGTCAGATAGGTGGTATTGTTGTTCGGTCGTTTTAGACTTTTCTTGACCCCATTTGGGGTTTTCTTGGCAAAGATACTGGAGTGGTTTGCCATTTCCTTCTCCGGCTCATTTGACAGATGAGGAAACTAACAGGGTTAAGTGACTTGCCCAGGGTCACACAACTAGTAAGTGTCTGAGGCTGGATTTGAACTCAGGAAGATGTCTTCCTGACTCCAGGCCTGGTACTGTAACCATTGTGCCACCTAGCTGTCCCATCAGATAGGTAGGAGGAGAATTGAGAGTAATATCATCAAAACCCAGAGAGGAGAGACTATTCAGAAGAAAGGGGAGTGTCCAAAAGGACAAATATATTTTTTTCTGAGTAATTTAATCCTTTTATTAGTAAGGCCAGCAGGTTATTAATAAAAGGGGGGTCATTTAGCTCTCAAACCAAAGACCCCTAATGGCGGTGGGGTCACAGCTGATATGCCCTTCAAAGAGGAGGTATTCCCGAGGGGTGGCGATTGACATGGATTGGTTAACACAAAGACAGGTGCGGGCTATATTAAAGTGAAGGTCTTGAGATACACATACATGCCTTGGGTCACTCACGTCTTGGTCAAAGAGACATCAATTTCCATATCACCTTTCTGGATAATAGAGAGAATCAACCTTTCCCCAGGCCTGTCTGAGCAAACACAATGGGCAGGAATACATACACCCATTAGCCCATACTTAGAATTTATCTTACTGTCTGATTAGATCTTGACCTGGGTAAATCTCCAAGGGAAACTCCCCACACTGGTTGGTTTCTGGATGAGGAAGTAGAAAAGGAGAAAAATGGCCCAAATATAATAATTATTTATTAAATATAAGAGAGAAATATCCATTTCTCACATTCTGCCGTTTGATTCTAATTGAGAGACGAAGTCTTCCTTAATGAATCACTAACTGATATTACAAACACTTCAAGAGGTCTTAACTATGAGGCTTATGATGTGTAACAATGTGAGGGGGAAAAGGGGAGAAATCCAGCAGTGTATTGACAAAACCAAAGGGGGCAGTCCCCTTTAGTAAGTAAACCTTACAGATCAAGAGATGCAAAGGGAAAAAGTAAACAGTAAAAAAAAAATGTTCATTTAAGGCTCAGAAGTCTCATATCATACAGTAGTCTCGAGACACCATCTGATGCAGCTCTGGTCTGGGTATCAAAAGGATAAATATTGAGATAAGGCTATCACACTGGAAAAGGTGGTCAGCAGAAAGGTGGAGAAGAATGAGGGCTAAGATGGTGAACCTGGCAAGCAAGAGATCACTGGGAACTTTGGAGAGGATGGTTTCATTTGAGCCGTGATGTTGGAAGCTAAATTGCAACGGGCTGAGAAATGTCTGAGAGAAGTGGAGGCAATGACTAGAGACACATTTTTCTACCATTTTGCCTGTGAAAGGTAGGAGAGATGACAGCTTGAGGGGATAGGAGGGTCTAGTGAGGTTTTTTTGTTGTTGTTGTTTTAGGATGGGGAGATGTGAATATTTGTAGACAGTAGGGAAAGAACAACAGATAGGAGAGATGGGAAGATTATGGGGGTTGTAATTAACTGGAGAACACAGGAGGAGATAGGATTGAGGGCATATGTGGAAGGGTTGCCCTTGATGAGGAGAAGAGTAACCTCTTTATCAGAGAATGAAGTTAGGGAGGAGAGACTGGGGGAATGATCTCAATGGAGTTGGAGTTGAGATGTAGACAAAGGAATAAAGCTAGTAGCCTCTATTTTCTCAATGAAGTATGAAAGCAGACTCTCAGCTAAATGGGGGAAATGGGTGATATGAGAGGTTTGAGGAGAATCTAGGTTTGGAACAGTCTCTTTGGGCAATGGGATAGAGAATCTCTTAGGGAGGAGACTTGAGACAATGAAGATCCAGTTGAGATCAGATAACATAAGTTTGTAATGGGCACAGTTAACTTGGTGTCATGACTTCTAGCTTTGTTCAGAAGCACGTGAGTAGGAGCAGAGGAAGCAATAGTGGGAATGATCCAGGGTTGGGGTTTGGCCATATGGGATGCTTGGCAGAAAAAGGGAGCAGGGGATTGGAGAGTATAGGACCATGGAGGGACAAACTGGTTAACTATCCAGTTAGGATTGGGAAGGAAGGAAAGTGAAGTTTGAGCAGGGATGGTGGCCTGGGAGAGTAGGGGGGATGGAAGGACTGGCAGTTCTGGTAAGGATGAAAAAGAGAAGAGGGGTGAGGCATAGGGTGGAGAAGGGAGTCTAGACGTGTGAGGTAGAAGAGAAGGTTGGGACAAGGAGGGAGAAAGGGTGGGACCTCCCTCACTCAAAAGACCATGAGGCCATCTCATGCTTTCTCTACAGAAGAGGCTTCAAGGCAAAGACTTAAGTCTCTAAAGATTCCATGAAGCCCAGGCAACGTCCAGTTTTCTGGCCCTGACTTTGTTCCTTGATCCTGATTCATCCCTTAGGACAAAGAGCAGACACCACACACACACAAACACACACACACAAGATGCCTAGAAGTTAATGTAGGTTATAGGCTATGAGACCTAGAGTTGGAAGAGTTCTCTGAAGCTATTTAGTACATTCCTCTTCTTCTACAGATGAAGAAACTGAGGCTCTGGAAGGTTGTGACTTGCCCAAGGTCATGGAGGTAGTATAAAATGTGAGATCTGAACCAAATTCCTCTGAATCCAGAACCTCCCCCTTCTTTGTACAACAATGCTTGCTATCAGCATTTGCTGAACAGAATAAAATTGAGATTTCAGACACAATCCTAGGCACATCCATCCCCAAAGATCCACATCTACACAGAATCCCATAGGCACACATATTGACCCCCCAGGCTCCTTCTCCCACCCTCACCTCCACCCCTCACCTTTCTCCTTACACAACCCCCTGCTGGACTGGTTCAACTTGCTTTTTAGAGCTCTGTCCCTTATCTCATCCAAGGTACAACTCTCCTCTTCCTCCCACTCCCCACCCCCCCAACCCCTGTTTTCACCCCCTCCCTCCACCTCTCAGTATGACTGACTCCAGCCCTTGCTATTAGGAATCCCAAACTGCTGTCTCAGAACCTCCCCTCTTCCCACCCCCAATTCCCCCCCAAAATTCTGAGTTCCAGGGCTGCTGACCAGGCATGAGCTTCTCTTCGCTGCCTTCTTCTTCCAGGAGCTCCGAACCCCTCCCTCTACCCCTACAGGGTTCCCATCCCTACAGGGTTCCCATCCCCACAGGTGCCTCCTATCCCGTACAGCCCCCTTCCTCACGGGGGAATGTGTTGCCATCCATGACTATAGCCATTCCCAATCCTCAGAGCTGTCCCCAATCCCAAAGGTGTCCCCCATTCCCACGGGTTTGCTCCACACCTCCAGCTGTCCACATGCTTCTGGGTTTCTCCATTCCCACAGGTATTCCCCATCCCTACAGGTGTCCCTCATACCCACAGGTGTTCTTATCCCCACAGGTGTTTCCATCTCTAGAGAGTGCCTCTATCTCCATAGGAGTCCGTTATACCCACAGGTATCCCCGATTCTGATAGCTGTTCCCATCTTCACAGGTATCCCCAATCCCCAATGGATATATATCCATTATGTCCACAGGTCTCCTCGCCCCGCTTCTGACAGGTGTCTCTTTCCCAATTGGTGTCTTACTGCCCCCCCCCCATCCCCACAAGGGTCGGATTGGGGGATGAGGAAGGTGGGCAAGGATGCACCTACCGGAGCTGTCCCGAGGCCATGGCTTGCCTGGTCCCCACCGCCACCTGCTGCCTCTGCTCCACTCCCACCGTCTCGCCCAAGCCAGCGCTGGCTCTGGAGCTCCTGCCCTCCTTTCCCCCGCCAGCGCGCCCCCCTCCCCACCATGCTGAGTCCCGCTCCGCCCCGCCCCCGCACTCCTTCGTCCCCAGTCAGCGGTTGGATGGTTGTGGTAGGGTCCCCCAGGGTCTCTCCGGAGCCGCCCCTGCCTTTCGCTTTATCTGGTTTGGTCCTTTCAGCGTGGTCTGGGCTCCCCTGACTCTTGCAGAGCGCTCCGCCCCCAGCCCCTGCCTCAGCCCCCTCCACCTTCCCCACCCCTACCCCCCACAACCCAGCGCCCACCAGTGTTTGCTGAATGAATGAGTGACTGACTATGCCAGAGTGTGTCTGAGGTGTTGACTGGGCTGTGTGTGTATGGGCAGATGTAGAATGTCAACCCTGAAGGGACATGAGAGATCACTTCAACCAGCCCCTTCATTTTACAGATGAGTAAACTGAGGCTCAGAGTTGTGAAGGGACTTGGGGAAGATCACAGAGCTCATGAGTGGCCTTACTGGGCCTCGAACCCACTTCCTGAGTGTGCTGGCTTTGGAGTCAGAAGACCCGATTCTAAGGGGCTGAACTTCTCCTTGGCTATGTACTGCCTACATGAGGCTATTTACTGCCTTGACTTTGCTGAGTCTCACTTTCCCCATCTATAAAAGGAGGATGCTGTACCTGTGGATAGCACAGCATTTGTACCTCTGCAGGTCTCTATCTAGGTACTCGTAGTACACAGAGCTTACTTTCTCCTCCCATTTCCTTCTATGCCCCCCAACTTTGCTCAGCTCTCTCTCACCAGAGACTACTCGTCTTTTCCCTCTGCTTACCCCACCTCCCCCCATCCCTCATCTGTACCATTGAGTGGCCCACCAGGACAAGAAAGAGGGAAAGGGAGAAGGAAAACTTTCAGCCAGAAGATGCAACGGATAGAGCATTGGACCTGGAGTCAGGAAGCCGCGAGTTCAAACCAGATCTCAGATATTGACTAGCTGTGTCGTCCTGGGCAAGTCACTTAACCTCTCTGTGCCTCAGTTTCCTTATCTGTAAAATGGGGAAAATAATAGCACCTACCTCCCAGGAGCGTTAGGAGGACAAAATGAGATATCTATAAAGCATTTTGCAAACCTTAAAGCGCTATATGAATTTTAGCTATTATTATTGAGTTTGTATGTGTATATGCTTATGTAAGTGGGTTCAACTATACACTCCTCCCCAGGAAGTTTCAGGGACTCATGTTCATGTTTTGTTCAACTATAAGAGGCCTTGAGGGTACAGAAAGGAGAGAGAGAGAGAGGAGATAGAAAATCCAGACTCAAAAAGGGAACCCCAGAGTTGGGGGAGAACTCCTCGGCTTCCTAGATTCTTCCACTTTCTAACATGGCCAGTGCCTGGGAATCCTGCCTCCTTGCCCCTGGGAGAATTGTCTGATTATCTTTTTCTTCCTCAGGTCTGAGCTGATGAACAGACAGGTCATGGTCTCCTATCCCCCGTATTCCACTCCTCCTCTGCTCCCCCTCCTCGTTAATGCCAAAATGAGATCTGGCACAGAAAGAGACACATTTCCCAGCTCCTCCCCGCCAATCCCCTGCTCTCCTGATGGGAGAAAGCAGACACTGCCACCACCCCCTGCTGCCACTACCAGAGCCTCTGTCTGGGCTGGGGTAGGAGGGAGGGGGCAGCTGGCAGCTCCCGGGGAGTCTGGCATGAGCAAGATGATCCACTTAGAATAGGGGTTCTTAACTTTTTTGTGTGTTGGCAAACTGGGGAAGCCGATGGACCTCTTTTCGGAATAATGCTTTGAAATAAAATAAAATATTTCAGATTACAAAGGAAAACTATTAAATTGAAATACAGTTATCAACATATTAAAAAAAGGCAATGGACCCCAGGTGAAAACCATTTTCCTTAAAATAATGTGGCTTTAAAATATTAGGATGATAGAATCTCAGTATAATAGGCTCTTAGAATTCTAAAGTCTCAGGTAATGACAGACTGGTGCTGGCCCAGGGGATCTGAGGTGAGTTCTCATACCAAGGGCCCCTATCTTTGGGCTTCCATAGACCAGGTTCAGTGCTAGGGCAACCTGATCTCTAAAGAGAGAGGTCAGACTCTCATTGTCTTTGGCTCTTCATACCCCTAACACAGAGAAAATCGCTTAAAGCTTCAGTCTGACTCGATATACAATGTGGGTCAGGTCCTTAGGACAGCCATTTATTTATTCTACACAAAAGCAATGTTTAAAATATAAAAAAATGGATGAGCATGTACTGCCTTAAATCAACAGTTACCTATAATTCAGGTATTCACCATGAGCTCCCTTCTCTCTTTCCCTCAACACCCCTTAATATCATTCCTCACTCCCTCCTTTCACTCGCTCTCTAATAACAAGGTTGTTGTTCAGTTGTTTCAGTCTCGTCCAACTCTTCATGATCACATTTGGAATATTCTTGCCAAGGATATTAGAGAGATTCACTATGTCCTTCTCCAGCTCATTTTACAGATTAGGAATTGAGGCAGACAGGGTGAAGTGACTTGCCCAGGGTCACCCAGCTAGTAAGCGTCTGAGGTCAGATTTGAACTGAGGAAGATGAACCTTCCTGACTCCAGGCCTGGCACTCTAACCACTGCGCCACCTAGCTGCCCCTGATAATGAGGTAGGCAAGACCAACCCTTCATATATGGCCATGAGCCCAACCCTTTCCCAACCCTTCCCCCAGCAGATTACTTCCTCAATCTTTTCCCTTCTCTCTAATCTTCAACTTTTCCCTCCATACTGGTTCCTTCCCCACTGCCTTAAAACATGCTGACCTCTCCCACCCCTAACTTTTTTTTTTAACTAGACAACACCTTCAAGCTATCATCCTATATATCTCCTGTCTTTCTTCAGCCAAAACCCCCAGAAAAAGCTGTCTATACCCACTGACTTCCCTTTCTCTCCTCTCATTCTGCAGTCCTTTGTCATCTAGCTTTCAACCTCATCACTCAACTGAAAGTGCCCCCTCCAAAGTCAGCCATGATCTTTTCTTTACCGAATCAGACAATCTTAGTTCTTATCTTTGATTGACCTCTCAGCTGCATTTGACACCACTGACCATCTTTTCCTCCTGAATGCTCTTTCTTGTCTGAGTTTTGTTTTGTTTTTATTATATTGCCCTCCCCTGGTTCTCCTTTGTTAACAGATGACCTCCAGAAAAATGCTCTAAATCACAATTGATTAGAGAAATACAAATCAAAACAACATCATACCTATCAGATTGGTCAACATGACAAAACAGGAAAATGATAAATGTTGGAGAAGATGTGGGAAAATTAGAACACTAATGTGTTGTTGGTGGAGTTGCGAAATGATCCAACCATTCTGGAGAGTAATTTGGAACTATGCCCAAAGGGGTCTAAAAATGTGCATACCCTTTGACCCAGCAATAGCACTTCTAGGGCTGTATCCCAAAGAGATCATCAAAATAGGGAAAGGATCCACACGTACAAAAATATTTATAGCAGCTCTTTTTGTGGTGGCAAAGAATTGGAAATTGAGGGGATGCCCATCAATTGGGGAATGGCTGAACAAGTTGTGGTATATTAATGTAATGGAATACTATTGTGCTATAAGACATGATGAGGAGGGTGGGTGGGGAAGGAGGAAGGGAGAAAATTTGGAACCCAAAGTTTTAAAAACACATGTTTAAAAAAAATGTTTTCACATGCAACTGGGAAACAAGAAATACAGGAAAAGGGGTACAGAAATCCCATCCTGCCCTACAGGAAAATTGAAGGGGAAGGGGATAAGAGAAGGGGGTGGGGTGATAGAAGGGAGGACAGATCAGGGGAAGGGGTACTCAGAATGCATGCCATCTTGGGGTGGGGGGAGGGGCGAGATGGGGTGAAAATTTGGAACTCAAAATCTTGTGGAAGTAAATGTTGAAAACAAAAAAATAAATAAAAATTACCATTAAAAAAAAAGACATGACGAGCAGGCTGACTTCATAAAAACCTGGAAAGACTTGTATGGTCTGATGCTGAGTGAAGTGAGCAGAACCAGGAGAATGTTGTACACAGTAACAGTCACTTTATGTGATGACTAATATTGATAGACTCGACCCTTCTCAGCAATGCAAGGATCTAAGACATCACCAAAGGCCTCATGATGGAAAATACTATCTACATCCAAAGAAATAACTATGGAGTTTGAATGCAGATTGAAACATACCATTTGCTATTTTTTTCTTCTGCTGCATTTCGTTTCCTTTTTCTGATGGTTCCTCCTATTGGTTCCAATTCTTACAACATGACTAATGTGAAATATGTTTAATAGGAATGTATATGTATTAGATTGGGCTCCATCTTGGGGGGGGAGGGAGAGGGAGAAAAATTTCAAACTCAAAAGCTTATGGAAGTGATTGTTGATAAATCAAGATAAATTAATTTTAAAAAATGACCTCCAGGCCCATAAAGGGACCTGAAATGAAGCAGAATCCAATACACCAATTAAATGCATTTATTGTCTGAGAAAAGGCTTGTAGGGGAGAGAAGATCCTAGAGAGAGAGGGAGTTCTCATCTTCTCAAAGGCAAGAGAAAAGGGCTGAGATGTAGTTTCTGGAGACTTTCAGAGGGGGAGGGAAGGTGTTAAGGGAGAAGATATCTGTAGATACAATAAGCCAGGGAATAAGGTGTTTGGAAAGTGCAGCTGCCGTAAGGCCATCCTTGAGCCATTCAAGGCTGGTCGGGCCTCAGCAGCCATCTCCATCTAGTTCATCTAGAGTTCACTTTGCAAAGTATATACTGGTATATCAAGCAGCTCTGAGCTTCAGAAATCCTTCTCATTGGCTGGTTTTTGTGTGATTCCATTCTCCTGCTCCTCTGTAAAGAAGGGAACTCATAATATATAGTATAGTCATTACAGAGCTCATGTCCACAGCTACCCATCTGAACATTCCTCAGTCTCCTTTGCCGGATCAGCAGCCATTCCCCATGCCCCTAACAGTGGGTCTTGTCCTGGGATCTTTCTCTTGGTGACTTCATTAGCTCCCTTCGGTTTAACAGCCATCTCCGTGGAGATGACAATCAGATCTACAAATTCAGCCCCAATCTCTCTCCTGAGCTCTAATTCCCCATGACCTGTTGGTGGTACCAAGTAGAGGCAGCTAGGTGGAACCGTGGATAGAGTTCTGGGCCTGAAGTCAGGAAGACCTGAGTTCAGATTTGACTTTAGACACTTGCTAGTTGTGTGACCATGGGCAAGTCACTTAACTTGTCTGCCTCAGTTTCCTCAGCTGTAAAATGAGGATCATAATAGCACCTATCTCCCAGCATCGTTGTGAAGATCAAATGAGATAATATTTGTAAAGCACTTCACACAGTGCATGGCACATTGTAGGTGTTTTAATAAACACTTGTTCCCCTTCCCCACTGGACATTTCAGACTGGTGTCCCTTAAACATCTTAAACTCAACAAGTGTCAAACAGAACTTCTTATCTCTCTCCTCTTCCAAATTTCCCCATTCTTGTTGAGGACACTACAGTTTTTCCATTATCCTTCACTCCCCACTCGCCCTCACTCCCTATTTCTAATCAGCTGTCAAATCTTGCCAATTCTACTTTGACTCTATTTTTTGGAGCTGAGCTCTTTTCTCTGCTCACACAGCTACTACCTTTTAATACACATTACTCTTCTCCACACACTCTCTGGACTAGCCACGATGGTGTACTCGTTTTTCCTAACCCATGGTTCCATCTCCTATCAAAAGCACGAGGCATAAGGACACTGCCCTGCCTCTCCTCCATGCCTGGAACGCTCTCCCTCCTCACACTGCCACCCCACCTAATATCCCTGGGTTTCTTTAAGACCTAATTTAACTGCCATTTCCCTCGAAGACTACCTTCAGCTGTAAGGGGGCAAGAATCATTCTGTCCTAATTATGCCAATTACAGGATGGCACACCTTCCAAGAGAATACTGAGATACCAAAGAAGGAGGGGTTCATACCAGCTTTGTTGCTAATATTTTTATTAGGGTTAATTAGGTTAATTAGGAGACTTTATTCACAGGAGGCCAGTCATCCTGGGTGGCAGAACAGAATGGTGGATCCTCACACTAACTCCAGGTCAAGCCAGGTCTTATATATAGAAATAAAACAAAGAAGGTATAGTGCCAGGGATGGCCCAGGGTCAACGTGCAAGTTTTCCCATAGGAGAGTTGGAGCTTCTTTTGCTGTTTATATTTACTCAAAGTAGTTTACATTCTCTATGAATCTCGATGTCATGTCCTAGGCTCTGGCTACCACTGTCCCCTTTACCCCTTGTGACCTGCTCATACAATCTTTCCAATAATATCTTCTGCAAAGTTTTCTAAGTGGTGCATGAAAGGTTTCATTAACATGGAGGAAACAGAGGAGCCTACCGATGAGTTACATTGGACGCACGCACCACCACAGCAATACAAACACAAGTAGGGAAGCAACATGACCAATAAGAAAATGGCCACAATTATCGTAATTTTATTCCATCCCATTCCTAGGGAGGCAAAGAAGAATCGATGGCATTTGGTGATTAGTGGGAGAATTGGATGTCTAAACTTAACTTATTCCAGGCTAGCTGAATTTCTGAACTAAGTTCAGAGACAAAGTAACATGGCAATGTCACAACATGTTGGGAGTTACACAATGGAATCAGAGTCACTGGATTTTCTTAATTTCCCCTTTTTGTCAATGGGAGATTTGTCGCAATTTTCCCTGACAAGTTAATGTAAGGATAACAAGATTGACTAATCACAGTACAAGCCATAGTAAGAATGTCTAAAGCCACGGACTAATTTTATATGACAACAAGATAACTGAGAGAACTCAGTCTACATATACAGTGAAACAAAAAGCCAAGGTGATATAATAATGACCATCAATATCAGCTAACATCAAGTCTTTTTGTATTTTAGTTACCCACTCCCAATGTCCATTTAAGCAACATGTTTCATTTTGGATCTCAGATGTCCCATGCAGTTAGTTATCTGGTCTCTGGAAATATCTTTTCTTGGACACTCTGGGATAGGTCTCCTGTTTAGGAGATTTGCTTCTCTGGTTCCAAGTTGCTTATAGAGGCTCCTTAGATGTTCCTGCTGAAATCTTTTACAAAACAGAGCTCAATACAAATTGGTACAGCCTCTCAAATTTTACTTCTCCAATAACTGGTTCATGTGGTGAAAACCAGCTGGAACTTTATAGTTCTGATCTTATCAACAATAGAAACTCTAAGGGGAACATGGAATTAGGAACTCATAGTTCACTTGAAACTTCAGAGAATTTAGCTGTTTGTGTGCACCATTAGAATCATTTACATTTGACATACAGGAATGGCTGATCTTGTTTTCTCAAAAATTTTCCATTCTAATTAATTCCAGTTCCCTTAGGAGGAGCAGATGCTAGAAAGGATCTAATCCTATACATGAAAATGTAGGTGACAACACTTTGCAGGTAGATGCTTTCCACCCCTAGGTTCAATGGTTATACAAATGAATTTACTTTTTTTTTCTTTTTCTTTAAACTAGGCCATGGGGTTAAGTGACTTGCCCAGGGTCACACAGCTAGTAAGTATCAAGTGTCTGAGGCTGTATTTGAACTCAGGTCCTCCTGACTCCAGGGCTGGTGCTCTATCCATTTCACCACCTACCTGCCCCACAAATTACCCCAATTACAACAAAAGACTTGGAATGGGATGTGCAGACACACTTACATAATTAATTTCCAATTGTATACAGAGAACAGTGTATGTCAAACGGGTTGCCTGTAGTAAAACATGTTCAATTATTAACTATATTCAAATAGAACAGATATTACACAAACATTACTCTTTACTGAGATGACTGATTACAATGAAATTCTAGTACTTAAAATAAAACAGAAGAGGTTTCTGATTTTACCCTCACAAGTTAATAGATTCATATTTTTGTTTTACAAGCTTTTTTACCTTTGTCCAATTATCACCATAGCATTTTGAAAGAATGAACTATTTTAGGGACTTAATCTTATACATGACTATATAAGTACCAGCAGGCAGATGGTAAGCCCAAGTACTAATTCATTTAGTTGTCTGGGATATGGGATGAGCACCCATGTATGGCAGGATAAAGCATCCTTAGCTCTGACTTCAGGTAAGAGTCATAGTTGACCACCAACAACGTAGTTACTGTAATTCCACCTCACAATCAGACTCAGGAATAACCAGGTGGGAAACATTCCTGTTCAAATCTCAGTCTTTTCTCAGATACAGACCTCCACCTGTAATAGTTCAGGATCACTTTCCCTCTGAGTAGCTTGTAGCATATCTCTCAAATGGTGGACTATTGACTTAATGATCCATCAGACAACTATACCTGAATTCAAAACTCAAAAACAAATCAGTCACAGTCCCAAGGGCTTTTACCTCAAATGGCAAGTTTCACTAATCACAGCTTAGGGCTAGATACAATTATTTTTACTCTCATGGAATTGCAATAAGCAATAAAAGTTGACCAGGACTCACACATATGTAAGAGATTTCACTTAACATCCTTCCCTTGTTTTTTTCTTCCTCTTCTTGAGTTTAAATTCATCCCTGGTATAAAGATCAATAATTAGAACTCACGTCTATATTATAAACAAACTTGTAAATTCTCAGTAACCCAATTTCATTGTTTAGGAATTCCATAACCCATAACAAGTTCTTTTCCCAGGGATGATGAAATGTATGACCTTGCCCAAACAGATGGTTTCTAGAAACCTGGCAAGTTTCCAAATTAGGGGAGTCTACAAGGTCTTTTCTTGTATCTTTTCCCACAAAGTAATTGCCAATTTTTCCCAATTTTCCACAATTTTTCCAGTCCTTACCATGTCTTATCATTCAGTAATGAACCTGACTGGCAAGATTTTCCCCAAGCTATTGCAGCTCATCTATCTGGGAGTTCTCAAGAGGGTTTGGGGCTTGTCCCTCTTGTTCACTTAAATAAACTTCTCTCTCTTTTTTTTTTGAAGCATACTTTTTTTACTTTCTTTATTATTCTTGAGTTTTTTTATCTATGTTTTCTTTCACAATTTGACTAATATGGAAATATATTTTGCATGACTACATGTGTATAACCTACATTGAATTGCTTGCCTTCTCAATGAGGAGGGGTGGGGAAGGAGGAAGGGAAAGAATCTGGAGCTCAGAGTTGTAAAAATGAATGTTAAAAACTGTTTTTACATGTAACTGGGGGAAAATAAAATATCAAACAAGAAAAAAAAGATGGTGCCACAAGAGCAGTTGCCCCTCCCCCCCAGGCACATCTACCACTTTGCCTCCCAGACCCAGTTGTGGCCCTAATTTTCTTTCTTTGAAAATCTCCACCATCTGTGCAGTTGAGTAAGTTTCTCTTTTTGTAGAGAGGAAGCAAGACAGTTCTTAAAATTCATATTGAACATAATCTATTACAAAAATGGGTAGGAGTCTTATATAATTTACAGCCAAATTTTCCAATTTCAAGACACATAGAAATTTTAAAAGTTCCTATTAAGTCAATCAGTACTTTAGTTTGTAAGACTCACTAAATATGTAACTAGATGTTCCAATCATACTCAATTATTTTTGGTTGTTTCCTAGTTCACAAACCTTTTCTCTTCACCTGAACCAGCAAAGAGTTAATAATAATATAGGAATATAGGCAGGCAGTTTCTAAGTGCCAAGTCTATTTTCCCCTCTCTGAAACCTCACTGGCATTGCACTCAAACCTGTCAGTGAGATGACCTCTCACTGTTAAACAATAAATCTATCATTCTAGTGGTGGGGGTGGGAAATGCTCTTAATTCCCTTAAAACAAATTTTAAAGAATA
This sequence comes from Vombatus ursinus, assembly GCF_900497805.2. NCBI lineage: Eukaryota > Metazoa > Chordata > Mammalia > Diprotodontia > Vombatidae > Vombatus > Vombatus ursinus. The sequence goes on from NW_020954598.1 coordinate 20,365,816, forward strand.
TTAATCCAATTACTTGCTAACATTTATTTCAAAATTTATAAGAACATTCAAATCACAATTTAGGTCTGAGAGGAGAAGATTTCCTTTCCTTTTTTTCCCCCTCATCTATCCTTCTATGCTCCAGAACCTGGCCACTGTTCAAGAATGTAAAGAGAGAGAAAGAATCTTTTTGAAAACTTGGAGAGATTCACTTTAGTTAACAAGACACAGAGATATAGATTTGCCAGCAAAGTTCTCCTTCTAAACTCTGGGATTAAAACTTGATTATAATAATAAACTGCTAAAAATAAAATAAAACAACATAAAAATAAAAATGATTAAGCAAAGGAAAAATAACCTGACCACAGATAGCTACTTTGGTGAAAAAGAAGATCTTGTTTCATATTCAGAAGAGGACAGTGAGGTTAAAAAAAAAAACCATTATATTTAAAGCAGTTCAGCCTCAATTTGATTCAACTCAGTTCAATCTAATAAATATTTATTAAGCTAATTACTATTGCAAGGTCCTCTGCTATGTTGAAAGGATGCAGAGATAAAAATCCCAACAGTCTCTCCTCAAGGAGCTTACATGCTATGGAGGAGGGTGATGCAATATGAATACAAACATAGGAATCTGCAGAATTCCCCTCCTCACTCTCTAGTATCTAGACCTTCTGAGAGACTGTAGCTTTGGAAGGAGGAACAGTGAAAGGAAGTCATAGTTCTGTGAGACCGAACATGACCCTCAATTTCTCTTTTCCATGTCTTTGCTAATATTATTTCTTAAGCTTGGAAAGACCTCTCTTTCCCTGGAATTCCTGTCCAGCCTTTAAAATCTAGCTTATATGTCAACTCCAGGAAGCCTTTCCTGGTTCCTCCTGCTAAAAAAATTTTTTTCTCAGACATGTTGCACTTCCCTAATGCACTTATCATGTCATAGTATAGTTATTTGTCCTTGTGCCTTATAGGCAACTAGGTGGCACATTGATAGAGAGCTAGACCTGGAGTCATGAAGTCCAGAGTTCAAATTTGTTCTCAGACATTCTCTATCTGTGTAACACTGAGCAAGTCACTTAACCTCTTTCTGTCTCTATTTCTCCATCTATAAAATGGGAATAATAATAGTGCCTACCTCCCAGGGTTACTATGAGACCAAAGTGAGACAATATTTATAAGGTGCTTTACAAAACTTAAGGTGCTATATAAATGCTACCTAGTAGCTAGTATTATTACATTCTCTCTACTGCAAGTCCCATGAGGATGAGGGTAGAAACCATTTTTCTAAACTTTTTTTTTGCTTTGCCCAGCCCATAGGCACTTAATAGAAGTTTCTTAACTTGAACTGAATAATTTGAAAGAGGGTGCAGTGAATTGAATGTTTGTATTCTACAATCTGCCTGCCCTGACCCCAGCCCCTAACTCCTTGCTTCAGTAATTTATCTGGATGTTTCTTTTTTTTTCTTTAAAAATAAGTTTGCATTGATGTCTTTTGTTTTTTAATGCCATCCTAATTTCCCCCTCCCAATGAGCCATCCCATATAACAGATCATTTTTAAAGACCAAAAATAGAGAAAGAAGATGGGAAAAATCAACATAACTAATCAATAAGTTGAAAAAGTCTGAAAATATGTACCAAGTGCAATATTTGTGAACCTTCAGTCTCTGCAAAGGAGTAGGGTAGGACTAGCATCTCACATCTCTTCTTTCGAGCCATGTTTGTTTTTTATAATTTTGCAACATTCACTTTTCATTTGTGTGTGTGACATTTACATTGTTGTAGTCATTGGGTAAATTGTTTTCTTGGTCCTGCTTACTTCACTCTGCATCAGCTCATGTAGATCTTTTCATGCTTCTCAGTATTCATCACACTCATAATTTCTTATAGCACAATACTATTTTGTTATAGTCATAGATCACAATTTGTTTAGCCATTCGTCAATCAATGGACAGTTGTGAAAGAAAAAACAGATTAAAAGGAAAAAAAAACCAAAGTGAAAGTAGTATGCTTCAATATGCATTCAGGGTCCATCAGTTCTTTATCTGGACGTGGATAGCATTTTCTGTCATAAGTGCTTTGTAACTGTCTCGGATCACTGTATTGCTGAGAAGAGCTAAGTCAGTCATAGTTGGTCATTGTACAATGTTGCTGTTACTGTGTACAATGTTCTCCTGGTTCTGCTCATTCCACTCTGCATCAGTCTATACAAGTCTTTCCAGGTTTTTCTTAAATCCTCCTGCTCATCATTTCTTATTGCACAATAGTATTCCATTACATTCATATCCCATAACTTGTTCAGCCATTTGTGGAGAAGGGTATCTTAAGCGTAGTAGCATTCAGTCTGGGACTAAGTTTGGACATAGTCTCACAGAAGCCAGTCTAAATAAGGTTTCTTTTCCTATACCTCAAATTCCTCCACTAACGTGAATTCCATGAGGGCAGCAATTACATTTAATTTAATTTTTTTGTCTCTCTGAGCACTTAGTATAGTGAATACTCCACATGCAGAAAGTACTTAATAAATGCTTGTTGAATTTGAATCTGTAACATGAAGACATTGGACTAGAAAAATCTCTATCCTCACAGGACAAACTCTGACATCCTAATTCTAATATTCTGTTTTGTAGTTGAGGGTTCCACTTAGATCTGGTATCCTTTGTTCAAAGTTCTAAGTCTTTCTGAATTCTGACGTTCTATATTCTATGGCCAAATGTCCATCTCAGCTCTGACTCCTCTCTATTTGATGTTCTAAGGCCCCTCCCAGTTCTGACATTCCCACCTGGCTGTTTTGACATTCTATGTTCCAAGGGTTTTTCCAGCTCTAAAGGCTGTGTAGTATATATACTGGGCCAACTCTAGGAGGCAGAATGCATAGAGTACAGGGCCTGGAGTCAGAAAGACTTGAGTTCAAATCTGACCTCAAACACTTATTTAGTTGTAGGACCTTAGGCAAGTCACTTAACTTCCATTTGCCTCAGTTTCCTCATCTGTAAAATGGGGATAATAATAACACCTAATTCCCAGCATTTTTATATGAATCAAATTGGCTTAATAATTGTAAAATTATTAAATTATAAAGCACTTAGCAAAGTCCCTGGCACATAGTAAGCACTATATAAATGTTAGCTATTATTAATATTATTATTATTTTCCGATCCTACAACTCACACCAGCAAGTTGGGTCCTCAGAGCAAGGCTGCTACAGTTGCTGCTAGGGTTCAAGGGAGTAGCCCTGAGGGGTAGGAGCTGGTTTTTTAATGCTATAAGCTCACAAGTCCCCACTGATGTGCTTCCCGCCATGATTATCAGTTATCAATTAGTTATCTAGATTTAATTAGCTTTTAGTAACAGGTATTTACTACAGTAGTATAATTGGTACAAAAGAGCCCTCCAAAAGTCTCACACTCTTCAACAAGTATATATAGAGTGGAGGGGAAGTTAGGCTGAACTTCAGGGCACGTGTGGCAGAGGGGATAACTTATAGCCACTGGAAGTCCTTTCAGAAAAGTCTCCAAGACATCATCTTTAGGTATGGTAGAGCTTTTCTGCTAAGCTCCTTATGGAGCATCGGATCTGCCTTTCCTCACCGCGTCTAGTCTGTCCTTGCTTCCTCATGTGGACTCTGGGGAAAGAGAAGGGAATAAGCATTTATATAGGGCCTACTATGTGCCATGCACTATGCTAAGCGCTTTTTACAAATATCATCCCATTTGATCCTCACGATAGCTCTGGGAGAGAGTTGCTATCATTATCCCCATTTACAGATGAGGGTACTGAGGCAAAAGGAAGTTAAGTGACTTGCCTAGAGTTATCCATCTAGTAAGTCTGAGGTCAAATTTGAACTCAGGTCTTCCCGAATCCAGACCCAGGGCTCTATCCATTGTGCCACTTAGGTGCTATTCTGAAGATGCTTCTGGGAAAATGACAGAAATCCCCAAATCCTTAGAATCCTTAAAAATTTGCAAGTTCCTGCTCCATTGACGTGGAGGCACTAAGACAGACTGAAACTCTTCTCCACCACCATTTCAGGGCAAGGCTTCTATCACTCAAGTTGCCAGACACTTGAAATCTTAGGTACTGATCCAGTCTGCTATTTTAGAGATGATCCATAGGACAGTGACCAAGTTTCTTCAACCAATCTGGACACACTCCCTGCTCAATGTCGCTCCAGTTCATCCAATAATTTTCAAAGATGTCTGAACTGATCGAGTACTTTTTGCCCAACTTACTCTCAAACCTGTGATTGACTGATTCCATGAAGAAGTGTTCCTGCCTGGTTAAGGTATCTTGTCAGTTACTTTAAGTGGGACAGAGTATCTGATTGATTGACTCAATCAATCCCTACCCTTACTTACTAGGGCCTCCTGACGCTGACGTTCTATGTTCGAGGGCCGTCCCAGTTCTGACATTTGGTGTTCTGTGGTTTAAGGTCCCTTTCACTTCTCTGATGCTCTATGCCTTTCCTTCCTCAAATTTTCTTAACCCACTTAGTCTGGGATCTCTCTTTTATTTCTTTTACATTATGCCTACCTACTTCTTCCCAGGGCATGGGGTAGGCCAGGAGTGGGAACCATGCAGCCTCGAGGCCCCATGGGACCCTCTAGGTCCTCAAGTTCGGCCCTTTGATGGGTAGATTCTGTGGGGACTAGAGTTGTTTGAGCTCCCAGGGTGAGAGTTTGGGAGGGGGAAAAGAGGGAAGGGTTTATATGGCCAGGGACTGTTGTGTGTGTGTGTGTGTGTGTGTGTGTGTGTGTGTGTGTGTGTGTGTGTGTATAAAGCACCTTTTATAAATATTATCTCATTTTGAGCCTCATAACAACCCTAGGAGGTAGGGGTTGTTATTAGCCTTATTATTATTATCCCCATTTTACAGATGAGAAAACAGTGGCAAACAAGTGACTTGCCCAGGGCCACACAGCTATATATGAACTCAGGTCTTCCTGACTGCAAGCCTAGGGCTTTAAGACACCAACTGCCTCTAGTCTGAAGCTCCAATTCATTTCTTCTTGGCCAGCAGTTACTGGTCCTGAACTTAACCTTGCAGAAACTGGACTCATTTTAGACATTTCTCACAGCTGACTTTGCCACTCTTCTACTTTATTATCTATAGCATTTATTCCCATGTCATAATAATCCGCTGTCCACCCCTTCTCCTGTTAAATTATGAACTCCAGGGTCTGTGGCAATTTCTATCTTTGAACCTCCTATACTGTAGAAAGAGCCCTGTTCGTAGGAGATAGTCAATAAATGGAGTTGTACTCTGTTAAACCTCAGACCCAGTTCTTAAAGCCCAGTTGAGCCAGGGCCTGTAAGGTGTAAAACAGAGAAAGGAAGTGAAGAGAAAGGGGATATTCTGCTATAAATGCATGCAAATGCTGCTATAAAATGCATGCAAATTTACCCCGCTCTTCATTGGGAGCCAAATGAGCTGCCCCAACATCTCCAAAAGAAACCTACGCTGGGTGAGAAACTCCCAATGCCCCCAATGGAGTCTAGAGCCTGGGATTAGAGCAAGAGAGCTCCCCAAATCACATAAGGTCCTAGATTAGAGAGAGAGGGGGTTTGGGGGCAGACACTGGTAGAACTTCTCAGGGCTGGGCCAATTGTTTCACTTCCTCTTGCTCTTTGAGCCAGACACGTACCCTTCTCAGGAGCTTAGAGCATGCCACCTTATGCCTTTGGCTGCTAGCTTTGCTTCTTGGACCTGATTTTCTGCTGTGATCAGATCAAATATTCCTCAGCTCCAGAGAGCCATGGTAAGACTTCAGATTTCAGCCACCAGATTGGTGGTGCCTTGGCCACTGCTTTGCCTCTGGAGGAGGGTGGTTCTTGGGATATAGGGGAAAGGTTTGGGCTACACAGGGGAGTTGGTTTCAGGAGGTTTGAAAGGGGATAGCCGATGGACGTTCCGGGGGTTCTGGAAGATGGTTCTGCATCAGGGAGACTGTTCTATTTCTGTTGCTTGTGCTCTTTGACTCAAATCTGATTTTCATTCTACTGCATCAAGGCGGTCCCAAATGACTCAGAGTGGAAGGATCCTTTTATTTGTGTGTGTGTGTGTGTGTGTGTGTGTGTGTGTGAGAGAGAGAGAGAGAGAGAGAGAGACAGAGAGAGAGAGAGAGAGAGAGAGAGACTGTGAGCTAGGGACAGTTTTCCCTTATGCAGTAGCTCCAGTTCATCCCCAGGGCTCCTGGGGGCTGAAGGTGTTGGCTAGCTGCCTGGGACCCTGACTATGAGATGGAGTAGTTCAGGGCTGGAGTACCTGCAGCCTCAAGGCGACATGTGACCCTCTAGGTCCTCAAGTTCGGCCCTTTGAGTGAATCCAAACTTCATAGAACAACTCCCCTTAATAAAAGGATTTGTTCTGTAAAACTGGGTCTCAGTCAAAAGGCTGCACCCGAGGACTTAGAAGGCCACCTGCAGCCTTGAGGCAAGGCTGCAGGTTACCCACCCCTGGAGTAGACACTCCATAGGCAAGCATCTCATGGACAGGATGTCTCTTCCCAGAGAGAACTGGGTCCACCGGTAGTATCCTCTGCTTCTCCTTTCCTGTTGGTATTTAAGAGTAAAGGACAGGGATGGGGACCCAAGGAAGAGGTAAAAGCTCAAGGGAAGAGAAATCAGTCAGGCCTTTGACCACAGGAAAGCACCAGACCTTGGAGAGGAAAAGAGAAGTGAGGGATAAGAAGGAACCTTTACTCTACACTAACCCATATGCAAGAGACGTACTTTAAAAATGGGAAGGCCCTGAGCTGGCCTGAGCAGCTCCCCAGTGGAAACTCTGAGGTCAGAAGTCCAGTGTGGTTTTTTGAGGCCCTTGCACATCCTTCAGGCTGTTGCTTCTCCTTCTGCCTGGCTTCAGGGTGGCCTCTCTGGTTAAGCAGGGCTGCCTCCAAACCTGAGAGGTCAAACCCAAGCAGAACCACATATTGGAAGACAGTTGAGGCCCCAGGGACAATGGCCCCTTCCAGCTCTTTTGTTTTTCCTAAACCAGTCTGGTCAGTCAGGAATACTTTTCTGCTATCTATTAAGATTGTAGGTGGGGCAGCTAGGTGGTTCAGTGAATAGAGCTCTGGCCTTGGAGTCAGGAGGACCTGAGTTCAAATTCAGCTTCAGACATGTGACACTTACTAGCTGTGTGACCCTGGGCAAGTCACTTAACCCCAACTGCCTTACAAAAGCAAAAAAAAAAAAAAAAAAGAAAGAAAGAAAGAAAAAAAGGGAAAAAAAAGATTGTAGGTAAAGATACTCTTTGTGGTTGTTCAGTTGCATCCAACTCTTTCTGGCCCTATGGACCACAGCACACCAATAAAGTCCATGGGGTTTTCTTGGCAAAGATGCTGGAGTGGTTTGCCATTTCCTTCTCCAGTGGATTAAGGCAAACAGAGGTTAAACGACTTGTCCAAGGTCACACAGCTACTAAGCATCTGAGGCTGGATTTGAACTCAGATCTTTTCTGATTCCAAGCTGAGCACTCTATCCCCTGAGCCATCTAGTTGCCTCTAAAGATACTCTCAGGGCCCTTCAAGTCACAGGTCTAGTGCCTTGTAGCTCTAAGAGTTAGGTCTTCATTTCTATTCAACATTTACTGACTGTCTGACATCACCCCAAGGTGGGCGATGTTCAGGAAAGTTGTAAATAATAATAATTAATAATAAAAGCATTTATATGTACTTTGTATATGTTATTTCCTTTGATCCTTGCAACAACCCTGTGAGGCAGGTGCTTTTATTATCCCCATTTTATTGATGCAGAAACCAAGACTGAGAGAGACTAAATAACTTGCCCAGGGTCACACAGCTAGCAAATGTCTGGAGCAGGATTCGAACCCAGATCTTCTTAACAGTGCAGCTCTATACATTGTGCCACTAGCTGCCTAACTCTTCATTCTTGAGTTCCTTATTTAAATTCAGCCTTCTCTCTCCTTCCAGTGCCACAGAAGGAAGCCCTTAGTTATGATCTCCAGTATGGTAGCCGCTGGCTTACAGGGCAAGGCTGCCCTGGCTGGAAATCAGGTTATTTGGGTTCTAGTCTGGGTGCTGCCAATGATCGTCCTCAGGTGCTGGACTGGATGGTTCTCCAAGGTGGAAAATTCTGCGAGGTTGGGGCTGAGACCCAGGGGAGCTTGAGGAGGAGGAGGAGCGGGGAGCTATAGGATTTTCAGAAAGAGAGTAGGGTTTAAGGACCCCGAGGACGGGGACCAGGGGAGTGGCTGGAGCTATTTCTTAAGCTCTCACCTCTCTCCTTCCTGACTCGACTCCTCTGCAGGGCTCCAGATGCGGTTTCTCAGGCTTGCGCTTTCTCCTGATCCCTCTCCTGGACCTAGCCTTGACTCTGGCTGACACCAGCTTCCCCCAGTTTCTGCCTTGCGAACTTCAGCCTTTGGGTGTGGTGGACTGCGATCGGCGGAGCCTGGGCTGCGTGCCCTCCTTTGCTGGGGCAACTCCGACGGCCTTAGCCAACGTCACAACCCTTCTGCTCCGGCACAACCACATCAGCCACCTTCAGCCGACTCACTTTACACATCTGCGCAGCCTACGGCAGCTCTTGCTTAGATGGAACTGTGCGCCCACCAACCTCACGGCCCTCCACCTGCCCTGCCACATGGTCATCGAGCCAGCCACCTTCCTGGAGTTACCCAAGCTGGAGCTCCTTGACCTGTCAGGGAACAGCATCACGTCCATACCTGACCTGCCGCCGTCTCTGACCAGCTTGGTCATCAGCTACACCATGATCCTTGCGCTGGACTCCGCCACCTTCTCGGGGCTCCGTGGCCTGCGCTCCCTCTATATGGATGGCAACTGTTATTACAAGAACCCCTGCGGGAGGGAGGTGGCTGTGCCGCCGGGGGCACTGGCCAACCTGCACCACCTCACCACCCTGTCGCTCAAGTACGACAACCTGACGTCAGTCCCAAAGGGGCTGCCTGGCAGCCTGCAGATGCTGCTGATCTCCTCCAACCGCATCGCAAGCTTATCCCACCAAGACTTCGCTGGATTCCCAGCCCTGCGAGTGCTCGACGTGAGTAGGAATTGTCGGCGTTGTGACCATGCTTACAACCCATGTGAGGAATGCCGCGAGGGGTACCCCAAGGTGGACCCGGACACCTTTAGCAAGCTGGTAGCATTAGAGGGCCTGGTACTGAGTGACAACTCTTTGGGTCAGCTTGACCCCCGCTGGTTCCAGAACCTGGGCAATCTCACCGTGTTAGACCTCAGCGAGAACTTCCTCTCCGAGGACATCACCAACACTACCGCCTTTCAAAGCTTGCCCAAGTTGAAAAAGCTGAACCTGTCCTTCAACTACCATAAGAAAGTGTCTTATGCCCGGCTCCACCTGGCCCCCTCCTTCCAGAATCTGACGTCCCTGGAGGTGCTGGATATGACAGGCATCTTTTTCCGATCCCTCACACGGGCTACCATCCAGCCTTTGCTAGGGCTCCCCTCCTTCCGGAAGCTGCTCCTGCCCATGAACTTCATCAGCAAGGCTGACCTGTCTATCTTCGGTCACTTCCGCTCTCTAAAGTACGTGGACTTGTCTGAAAACAAGATGACAGGTGTAAGCAATGTGACAAGCGGGAACAGAACACCAGCAGCCAGCACGGAGCTCCTAGAAGGAGCTGGGCTGGAGAGAACCTCCCAGGACCATCCTCCTACTTCTGAGGTCTTTATGCCCCGCTGTGACTCATCCAATTTCATCTTAGACCTCTCCCAGAACAACCTGGTGACCATCCAGCCAGAGATGTTCAATCAGCTGTCTGCTGTTGAATGCCTGAGGCTGTCTAGCAATAGCATCAACCAGGCAGTCAATGGCTCCCAGTTCAGCCCACTGACCAGCTTGTGGCTGCTGGACTTGTCTGAAAACAAGCTGGACTTGTATCATAGCAGGTCATTCACCGAACTGCCCCGTCTCAAGGCTCTGGACCTCAGCTACAACAGCCAGTCCTTCCAAGCTCATGGCATTGGCCACAATCTGAGCTTTATAAGTCACCTCCCTAATCTGCGCTATCTTAGGCTTGCTCACAATCAGATCTACACCAGGGTCTCCCAGAGGCTCTTCAGTAACTCCTTAGAAGCCCTCGACTTTAGTGGCAACCTGCTAAGTAGCATGTGGGCCGAGGGTGACCTCTACCTGCGCTTCTTTCAGGGTCTCAGCAGGCTGTCCCAGCTGGACCTGTCCCAGAACAAACTTCGTACTCTGCCGGACCAGGCCCTGGACTATTTGCCCAAGAGCCTCCGTCTGCTCTGGGCCAAGGACAACCACATTACTTTCTTTAACTGGAGCAGTTTGCACTTCCTGCCTTCCCTGGAGGTGCTCGACCTATCTGGGAACCTGCTGGGCCGCCTGTCCACGGGCCATATCCCCAGCAGCACCCGGCTTCACACCTTGAACCTCAGCAGGAACAGCATTAACTTCATTGCTCAGGGCTTCTTTACCCCAGCCACCAAACTGCGGGCACTCAACCTGTATGGCAATGCTCTGAAGACCTTGGACCGAGGCTGGTTTGGGGGTCTGGCGCTCTCCCTGCAAGAGCTGGACATTGGGGCTAACCCGCTGCATTGTGAGTGTGATGCCACCTTCTTAGATTTCCTATTGGAGATTCAGGCAGCCGTGCCAGGCCTGACCGACAAGGTGGTGTGTGGGAGCCCCTTCCCACTTAACGGCAAAAGCGTCTTCATGCAGGACCTGCGGCTGTGCCTGGATGTGAGGCTGGCCTGTAGCTGCTTTGCTTTCTCCTTGCTGGGTACACTGCTGACCTTGGCCACGCCCACCCTGCAGCGGCTGTTTGGCTGGGACCTCTGGTACATCTTCCATCTGGGCCTAGCCTGGCTGCCATGGCGAGTCTGGCAGAAGTGGAAGGCCTCTGCTCAGTCCTATGACTATGATGCTTTTGTGGTGTTTGACAAGGCCCAGGAAGCCGTGGCTGACTGGGTATACAATGAGCTGAGGGTGCGCATGGAGGAAGGGAAGGGCAGGGGAAAGGGGAGGCAGCGGTTCCGTCTGTGCCTGGAAGACCGAGACTGGCTGCCTGGGAAGAGCCTCATTGAGAACCTTTGGGACTCTGTGTATAGCAGCCGTAAGACCGTCTTCGTGCTATCTTCTCGTGGCCCGGTAGTCAGTCAGCCGGTCAGTGGCCTGCTTCGTGCCACCTTCTACTTGGCCCAGCAGCGGCTGTTGGATGACAAGCAAGATGTAGTTGTGCTGGTCATCCTGAACCGGGCAGCCCGCAAGTCCCGCTACGTTAGGCTCCGTCAGCGTCTCTGCCGCCAGACCGTCCTCTTCTGGCCTCACCAACCCAGTGGCCAGGACAGCTTCTGGGCCCAGCTCTGCACTGCCTTGGCCACCAACAACCGGAGCTTTTATAACCGAAATTTCTGCCAGGGACCTTGAGACCTCTTTGGGAGGGTGGGTGGGGACAGAAGCAAGGTTCCTTCTCTGCAGGGGAAGCCCTTCTGGGTTAAATACTCAATCAGCAAGCATTTATTAAGTGCCTACCATGGGCCTCTCATTGGGGATACAACCAAAGTGAAACCCTCTGTGCCCAGTGCCTAGGACAGTGCCTGGCACACAGTAGATGCTTAATCAATGCTTATTGGCTGACTGCCCACAAGGAGTTTACATCCTATTGGGAGGAGACGACGGTGCATAGATAAATACAAAATCGATTCCAGAGGGTTGTGGGGGGGGGAAGCACTAGCAGATCAGGAAAGGGTTAATGCAGAAGGTAGTGAATGAGCTGGGTCTTAAAGGGAACTAAGGATTCTAAGAGGCGAAGGTGAGGGGGTGCATTTCATGGGGTCTTGCTTGGAATAAGAGTAATAGAAGGGACGTGGCTTGAGGATCACTTCTCCTGGAAAAGTAGGGAATGGGGATAATTTGGGGTAGATTTTTGGGGAAAGCCAGGAAAAGGAGATGGTTTGGGGTTAATAAAGGGAAAGGGAAAGAGAATTCATTGTTCTTAATTCATTGTTTGTATGGGGTCCATGGACTTGGATGGGGAAAAATTAAATTTTTATTTTTCATTAACCTCTAATTAAAATTTAGCACTACCTTCAATTATTTAAGGACTTTATTCTGAGAAGAGGCCCATAGGCATCACCAGGGCCTGTGACCCCAAAAAAGATTAAGAACCTCTGACCAAATGATAATTTGCAATTAAGAAATAGGAAAGGAGGGGGGCGTGGGGATAAATTACACTTGAGAGGAAAGGAGGATTATTTTCAGATCACTTGTTAGAGAAAGAGAAAAGTGGAATAGATTGTGGCTTATTACTTTCTTTTTTTAAAGAGGGGTTTATTTCCATTGACAAACAGAGAAGGAAGATGGCTTTTGGCTTGTTTCATGTGGAGTGCTGAGGCAGGGTTTTACTCACAAGGCAGCCCCTTGGAACGAGTACACTTATAAAGGCAGCAGAATGGCTTGGGTATCTCCTGGAAGGCACTATAACGGATAGCAAAATGACACCTACTAAGCGCTTATGTGTCCAGGACTATGCGTCTCTTCCCACCTTTACCTAGCTCTGAGATGTTTAGGAATCAAAGTTGTGTGTGTGTGTGTGTGTGTGTGTGTGTGTGTGTGTGTGTATTTTAGGAAGGGGGGTCAGTCCCTAGGCCCATAGCCTGAGTAAGTAGGTCAGACACTTGAGACTAGAGACAGAGGACACCAGGAGGGCCATGGCTGCATGCCTGGGAAGGGAGGGAGAAGGAGTCAGAAACTGAGCTCTAAGGACAATCTTCTGGTGTAATAGTTTCACCAGTAAGGGGCCCTGGGTGAAAATTATATCCGGATCTAGGAAAGTATTAACTCACCTCTGGCAGGGGGTGAGGTGGAAAGAATCCTGGTTATTGGAGCACAGGATTTAGAACCAGAAAGGCCCCCAGAGCCCAACCTTCTCATTTTACAGACAAGGAAACTGAGGTCCAGAGAGAAGTCCACAGGTAACAAGTGGCAGGAAAAAGTCTGGGAATCTGGCTCCAATGCCAGCTCTAACTTTAGCTCTGAGGGACTTTGTCACATGGAATCCCCCTCCACTCCTACCCCACCCAGGCCTCAGTTTCATCATCTGTGCAGCAGATAAATAACTTTTGCCCTGCCTGTTCCAGGCTGTTGTGAAGTTCCATGAACAGAGTGGACAGCAAAGGGTTTTGCAACCTGGATGGCAGTTTAGGAAAGTGTTCTGATCCTGTCCTTTGGTGACCTGCCCCTGCCACGTTCCCAGGACAAATGGGGACAGAAAGGAGAGGGCAAGGGACTCTGAGTTCAAGTAGGAGGCTGAAACTGAAGAAACACAATAATGACAATAATTATAATGCTAAGGAGCCCTGTATCTGTGGTCAGGAGAGCTGAGTTTGAATCCCAGCTCTGACGCTACCCTTGTGAGTTAGAGTCAGTCACTTTACCCCCTTTGGGTCTCAGTTTCCACATCTGAAAACTGAAGGGTTTGGACCCATTTGCCTAAGGTCACTTCCAGCTCCGGAGTGGATGATTCAATTAGGATTCACTTTAGATGTCACTCTGTGATTTATAAAGTGCTTCCCACGTTACAAGCTAGTAATGGAGAAAATTAGGACCAGAATACTCCAAGTCCAGAGCTTAATTTAAACTGCCTTTTAAGGTAATTTCTCCCCAGCCCCAGGCCTCTGGAGAGTCCTGGAATCCAGCAGGAGGACTGGAGGAAAGCAAGGCCTTTCAAGAATCTGGGCCTTGCCTGGCTGCATTCCTGGGAGGGGGCCATAGCACTATCAACGGCCCTCAGGCCAGAGGCCCATCTGTCTTTCCTTTCCAAGGCCTTGTAGACATTTGTCATGAGAGTCATATATATGTTGGCAAAGACAGGCCTCAAAGTTCCCATGCAGTTGACTGGCACTAGGAAGGACAGCACTGAGTCTTGTAACATGTTCACATAAAAATACCGTCATGGATCAGTGATTCAGTCCTTCTGGGTGTTCCTTCTTTGTTACCACCCCTCAGTGGCAAGCCACAGCTAGGTTCAGGGAGTCAGACTCTGGTCAGTACCTTCCTGGGGAAGAAGGGGGCAGTCTGAGGGGGGCCTCAGAACTGGGCTGCCAGAACTGAACGGGGCCCTGAGCTTCCTCAGTGTTGAGGAGGATCCCAGGATCTGGGAGCTTGAGGGGAGACAGGTTCAGCACGTGAAGGTATGCTTCTTAAATTCAGAAGCAGGGCTGCAGGGCTCCTGACAGGCTTACAGCCCCAAATGCTCCCTGGTCTTTCCAGACCTTGGGAAGAGTGCTGGATGCCTGGTTTAGACCCTCAATCTAACAAGCTTCTTTCTTAGCAGCCCTGTGTTCTCAGATTTGTGCTTGCCCAAGACAGGGATGGGAAAACTCAAGACCAGTTCCCCACCCCTGGCTAAGAGAAGACCTGGATCTTGTCCTTGGGAAGGCAGAGGAGGAGAAGGTGAATGCCCTGCTCTTGACAAGTTCACAGAGGAAGAAGCAACCAGGGTCCCACCCTCAGAGAGCTCACAAACTTAGGGGACACTAGACTCCTGCCTAGGAAAAGGATCACTACAGGACAGGATAGAATTGAGAACTGGAGTGTGCTGGGAGCCTTCTGTGAGGGTACAAGTTATGTGTCTGTTACCATCACTGCCTTTGGCTGTCATAAGCCTTTCTCTTTTCCATGATTTCCCCATTGGCAGAGATGAACTCCCTGCCTTCTCCGGTCACCCCAGGAGGTCCTTTACCCACTGGGGCTGCTAATGAAGTCTCTTCCTAATCCTAGAGGAGGGCTGTGTAATGAGTTATATAATGCACCACCATTGCCAATAGGGCAGCTCATTCCCCAGCTCTGATTTCAGGGACATGATCCAGCCCTAGTCTCTGGGCCCATTTCTGAGTGTCACTGGCCTTTCTTCTCCCCCTCCCCGCTCCTTCATCCTAAAGTACCACTCCAATCTCTGGCCAATGGGTCTTCCAGTCTCCTTTCTCCTGAAGAAATAATGGGTGACCCCACCCTGTGTAGCCTCTGGGACAGAGTTACCTTTTCTCTTGATCTTGGCTTGGAAATACATGAACAGCTTCCACACTGTTTCTGCCATAGAATCTCAGGACATCAGAGCTGGGAGGAACCACAGAGACCAATTAGTCCAATCTGCTCATTTTACAGATGAAGTAACTGAGGCCAAAAGAGTCAGTCGGGGCAGAATAGGCTCTCCTTCCCAGTCCAGGGAACTTTCTCACGTGCTGTACTCATGTGCTGTATGACCTGTCAGCTGTCCATCCCACTGGCATAAAAGACAGAAGGTTGCTTCTATTTTACCTAGTCCTTCCTGATTGGACCAGTCCCTTTTCAGGTAGAAGCCCCAGGCAAGAAGAGCCAGGGTTCTGGTTATGAGTGAATGGTACTAAAAATATTTCTCTGTCCTTGCTCACTGACTTCCTTGGCTACAGAATGTTGGTGGTGGAAGGACATCATGTAACTAGAACTCCACCTTTCTTGTGGTTTTCTTTTTTCTTTTTCTTTCTTGTGGTTTTGAGGAAGACTAGAGAAATCACCCAGCCAGGTGGTCCTCCATGGAATCTCTTGGGGATGGACAGAGGGATGGAAGGAGAAAGGAAAAGGGGTCCAGTTCTTGGGACTCTCACATTTTCCTGTAAGCCATAAAGCAGGAAGTTAGAAAACACAGAAAGTATTTGCATCACATTTACATAGAGAAGATCACAATTCGCTTGTAACTGCAGTGGAATTTTCCCTAGGGCAATGTCCTAATGGGAAATTTTGTGATTGGTCCCTTTGCATGTTATCACTTCTTTAGAATCATAGGATTTAGAAAAGGAAGGGTCCCTGGAGATCATCTTCCCCAACCCCTTCATTTTCGCAAGTGAAAATTGAGGCATGGAGATGTTAAGTGACTCTATCCAAGGTCTTGTAGGTAGTAAGCAGAAAGCCTGGGATTTGGACTCCTTCCATCCCTCTGTCCACCCTCAAGAGACTCCATAGAGGAACATCTAGCTGGGTGACTTCTCCAGTCTTCCTCAAAACCACAAGAAAGGGAGAGTTGTAGTTACATAATGTCCTTCCACCACTAACATTCTGTAGCCAAGGAAGTCAGTGAGCAAGGCCAGAGTAATATTTTTAATACCATTCATCCATAACCAGGAACCCGGATCTTCTGGCCTGGGGCTTCTGCCTGAAAAGGGACTGGTCCAATCAGGAAGGACCAAGTAGAATAGAAGCAACCCTCTGTCTTTTATGCCAGTGGGATGGATAGCTGACCGGTCCCACAGCACATTGAGTGCAGCACATGAACTCTGATTCCATATTTCGTTGCTCTTTTTACTATATCAGATTTAATTCCTTTTCTCTTCTCTTGCTTTTCAACTAGACATGGGCTGTGGCCCCAGTACCCAAAACCTAAGAGTGAGGCAGTCTATCTCTTTAAGCAGAAAGAGGTAGGACATTTTCACAGAGGTAATGGGGCTGGATGGCATTGTAGAAAATCCTTTCGGCCCCAGTTTGGGGAATCATTTGGTTATTTTGGAAAACTGGCTGCAACAGGTATAGAATAGTGGTTTCTATACCATTGACTCCTAGGGGTGGGAGGGCAGAGTTATGGCAAAAAGTCCACACCCAGTCATATATTTTCTCCATCAACAGATGGTAGTAATATGACTATTATTTATTATCTGGATACATTTTTTGCATTTAAAAGGGCACAAAGGTTGGAAGGGCGGTGGAAAAACGGGCACATGTATTATGGGTGGAGCCAATTCAGAAAGCAATTTGGAACTATGGCCAAAAAGTCATGAAACTGGCCATATTCTCTGACCCAGCCAAGCCACTACTAGGCCTAAACCTCAAAGAGATCAAAGAAAAAGGAAAAGGACTTAGGACCTGTATGCTCAAAACATTTATAGCAGCTCTTTTTTTTGTAATAGCCCTAATCTAGACACTAAGGAATGGCTAAATAAATTATGTTATCTATGAACACAATGGGATATTAAGTTGTACCATAAGAAATGATGAAATGAGTAGTTTCAGAGGAAAATGGGAAGGCTTCTATGAACTGATGATTCACAGAGTGAAATGAGCAGAACTTGGAGAATAATTTACACAATGACAACAATATTATGAAGGAAAACAAGTTAAGGAACTTTAGAATCTGATCAATGCAATGCCAAACCATGATTCCGGAGGACCAAAGATAAAGTTTGCCACCTATCTCCTGCCAGCGGTGATGAAGGTAAAACAGAATGAGAAACACATTTTGGGGCATGGCCAATGTGAGACTTTGTCTTGCTAGACTGTGTCTATTTGTTTTGAGGATTATATTTTATTTTTATTGTTTAATTGGGGGGAGGGAAGGTGGGAGTGACAAATAATAAATGTGTGCAAAATGGATAAATAATTGCATGAATGAATAATTAAATAAGTGAATAAGTAGCTAAATAAATAAAAGGGCCCCCCACTTAAAAAAATCAATAAATATTTATTAAATATATGTTCCCGGCACTGTGCTGAGTGCTGGGAATACAGAAAGAGGCAAAAAACAATACCTGTCCTCAAAGAACTTACAATTTAATGGGGGAGACAACATGCAAACAAATAGACACAAAGTAAGGTATATACAGGATAAATAGGAAATACTTGATAAAGGGAAGGCATTGGAATTAAGAGGTTGGAAAAGGCTTCCTATAAAAGATGAGATCTTAGATGGGACTTAAAGGAAACCAAAGAAGTCAGTAGATGAAGTTGAAGACGGAGAACATTCGTGGCATTAGGGACAGCCAGAGAAAATGTCCAGAGCTGAGAGATGGAATGTCTTGTTTCTGGAGCATCCAGGAGGCCAATGTCCCTGGATGGAAGAGTATGTGTTGGGGAGTAAGGTGTAAGAAGATTGGAAAGGTAGGAGGGGGCTAAGTTATGAAGGGCTTTGAATGCCAAAGAGAGCATTTGGTATCTGATCCTGGAGGCGACAGGGAGTCACTGGTGTTTATTTAGTAGGGGACTGAAATGGTCAGATTTCAGGAAAATCACTTTGGTGGCTGCATGGAGGATGGACTAGAGTGAGGAGAGACTTGAGGCAGGCAGACCCACCAGCAGTGATCACAATAGTCCAGATGTGAGGTGATGAGGGTCTATACCAGAGAGGCGGCAGTGTCAAAGGAGAGAAGGGGACATATATGTGAGATGCTGCAAAGGTGAAATCTGTAGGTCTTGGCAGTAGCTTGGATGTGAGGGGTGAGAGATGGTGAGAAGTCAAGGAGGACCCCTAGGTTTCCAGCCTGAGGAACTGGGAGGATGGCATTGCCCTCTGCAGTAACGGGGAAGGTAGGAGAGATGGAGGCTTTTGGGGCAAAGATAATGAGATCTGTTTAGGACACATTGAGTTTCAGATGTCTACTGGACATCCAGTTTGAGATGTCTGAAAGGCAGTTTGAGATTTGAGACTGGAGGTCAGCAGAGAGGTAAAGATTAAAATTTGGAAGTCACAGCTGATCCAGGCCACAGTTAGTTCTATCCCCTAATGATCTGTGTGACCTTGGGTAAGACTTTTTTTTGTCATTGTTCAGTCCTTTCAGTCATGTCCAACTCTTTGTGATCCCATTTGGGGTTTTCTTGGCAAAGATACACATTACCCTCTTTCTGATCCTCAGTTTTCTCTTTTATGAAATGGGAGATCTGGTATCTAAGTGCTTGCTGAACGATAATGTTCTATGAGTCTACTTGTGGAAGAAGAGGTGCACAGGGTTTCTCAACTTCCTTGCATTTATTATTAAATTTTAAAAAATTATTTATTTTTATTGATGCCTTTTGGTTTTTCCCCATTACAATAATTTCCAGATATAATCTTCTCTCCTTCCAAGCCTGTCCCTGTCACAAAGATTAAAAAAGGAAAACAATTCATCAAAACCAACTGACATTACCTGCTTTTGACCAGTTATGCAACATTTCCTGCCCATGGCCTCCCTCTTTTACAATAAAAAGACATTTTCTCCAGGCTTCTCTAGCGCCAAGCTGAATCATCAGAATTATGCTGCTTTTCCTTTTGTTTTGTCTGATTGTTCTTTGCAGGTACATTATTATAGTCTTTGTGTAGGTTGTTTCCCAGCTTTTACTTCACTGTGCATCAGTTCCTTTGTCTTCTTATGCTTTTAAAAATGCTCTGTATTTGTTCTTTCTTGGGGGAAGAAGGGAGTGTTTCCCTACATTCACATGCTATCGTTTGTTTTATTGTTGTTAAGTTATTTTTCACTTTGTGACCTCATTTGGGGTTTTCTTGGCCAAGATACTAGAGTGGTTGGCCATTTTCTTCTCCAGCTATTTTACAGATGTAAGAAACTGAGGCAAACAGGGTTAAGAGACTTGCCCAGGGTCACACAACTACTAAGTGTCTGAGGTGAAATTTGAACTCATAAAGATGAATCTTTCCTGATTCCAGGCACATCACTCTGTTCACGGCATCACCTAGCTATCCCTTCATTTGTTTAGCCATCCTTCAGCTGCTCAGCAGCAATTTTTTGTGTTTAGTTCTTCACTATTACAAAAAATACTGGTATGCATATTTTGGTACATGTGTTAACGTCTTTTCTCTTTGACTCCATTGGATTAGATGCCTCATGGTGGTATTGATGAGTTCAAGGGGATGGTACATTTCAATCTCTTTCTTAAATCCAGATTGCTTTCCAAAGTTGGTTGGACCAGTTCACAGCTCCACCAAAGGGGTATAGGTATGGTTAACTTCCTGTAGTCTCTCCAACATTGACTATTTCTATTTTTTGCCACCTTTTGCCAATTTGCACTGTGTGAGGCGAAACCTTGGGGTTGTTTTGATTTTTCATTTCTCTTGTTAGTGGTTTGGAACAGTCTTTCATTTCTCTGTCAATTGTTTGCAATTATTTTGTTTGTATGTTTGATCACTTAGATGTTGGACAATCTCCCTTGCATTTAATTTCAGAAACATAGCTTCTATTAGGTTCTCAAGTCCAAGGGATCATAGGATTTAGAGCTAGAAGTGACCTTAGAGACCATGAAGGCGAACTCCTCCATTTTACAGATGAGGAAATTGAGGGCCAGAGAGGGGAAGTAACTTGGCCAAGGTAAAAAAAGCTAGTAAATAGCAGAGCCAGATTTCAAGTCCACCTTTCTGACTCTAAATCCAGTGCTCTTTCCACTAGACCACAGTTTGGTAAAAGGGAAGGCACATGGAGCATAAAAAGTATTACTTTATTGATGGCATAGTGGGTGGGGTGCCAGGTCTGGAGTCAGGAAGACCTAAGTTCAAATCTGGCCTCAGATACTTGCTAGCTGTGTGACCCTGGGCAAGTCACTTAATCTGCTTGAATCTGTTTCCTCATCTGTAAAACAGGGATAATAATAGCAATTACCTCCCAGTTGTGAGGTCCAAATAAGACAATAATTGCAAAATGCGTAGCTCACTATCTGGCACATAGCGGGCACTATATAAATTTTAATAATTATTGTTATTATTAATTATCATCATCATCTTCAGTTTTAATTCCTTCATGCAGCTTTGTCTGATCATTATCAACACTAGGCATTTCTGGCTTCCATTTCAGGATTCCTACAGGTTACTTTGGCACTTCTTTGCAACTGCCTTGTGTCATCATTAAACTTTTTGGTTCTACTTTATATTCCCAACTAGACTTGAGCTCAGAGCAGGGAATGGCAGAGGAAGAGGGCAGGATTAGGTCTTATTCCTCACTATCTCTTCCCAGCATAACTAAGCATAAGATCCTGTCAATGAATGGCAGATATTCCTGGATATATGTGGAATGCGGATCTGTCCTTTCTGGAAAAGGAAGCCTTTGGAAATGATATGTTCTCTCCCATAATCATTCCTGTATTTGAATCTCAGTTTCTTCCTACTCAGAGCATGTAGGACTTGGTGGATGTGGGTTTAGCATTCTCTAAGGAGCAATTCCTTCTCATGGGGGAAAAGTAACCACTGGCTGTAATTCAGTTCTATTTTCAGTCTGTTATGCACATGCCCAGAGGAGAATGGGATGGTACTCTCTGCTCATAAACACAAACGAAGATGTAAAACTTGATATGAGAGAGGAAGAATATAGGCTAAGTTTTTCCTACAAATCATCCTTTTGCCCCAGGGGTCCATTAAATGGTCCAGTCCTCAGCTATTCTTGGAAAACTCCCATAGTCTGTCAATTTTTAAAAATAGACTTGCTTCTTAAAGCTAGGATTCTTATTTTTATCTAAGATATTATTTTTCTCTTTCTTTCTTTCTTTCTTTCTTTCTTTCTTTCTTTCTTTCTTTCTTTCTTTCTTTCTTTCTTTCTTTCTTTCTTTCTT
>NW_020954598.1:20387096-20413718 GCF_900497805.2 Vombatus ursinus
CTTTCTTTCTTTCTTTCTTTCTTTCTTTCTTTCTTTCTTTCTTTCTTCCTTCCTTCCTTCCTTCCTTTCTTCCTTCCTTTCTTTTTTTCTTTCTTTCTTTCTTTCTTTTCTTTCTTTTTTCTGGAAGATAATCCTGGGCCACACATAGTTGGGAGACCTGGCCTACTCTACATTGTGCCTAAATGTACTATCAATTTATACTACCTGATTTCCACTGGGCCCTTACTGTTTCATGCCGGTCCTTTAACTCCTCCCTGATAGACTCCCTGCCGTACTTCCCATAGCATATCGCAAACCCTTCTTTTCTTAAACTATCTACACCATTCTCTAGCCCTTCCCTCCCAGCATAGGACCTAGCCTTATACTTTACTAAGAAATGGAGGTCATCTGTCACAAGCTCCTTCTCCTCAATTCTATACTTGAAATATCTTTAACTTCCTCCCTGTTGTCACCTCCTTTGCTTCAGTCTCTGGGGAATGGGTGGCTCTCTTCCTTGCCAAGGTCAATACTTTTCTCTTTGTTTTTGTGCTCTTAGGAATCCCGTCCTTCCTGTATCCTCTGGGAGCTTTTCTCATTGACCATTCCTTTTCCTTTCTACTAGTCACTCTTGGTTACCTGGTTTCTTCCTTGCTAGTCATGAACATGTCCAAATCTCCCCCATTTAAAAAAAATAGGTTTCAAAGAACAAAAATGTATTTTTTTTCTCCCTCCCAAATTCTCATTTCTATTAAAACCACTACCACCACTCCCAGTAACAACTGTGCATAGTCAGGCAAAACTTATTCTACCACTGGCCAAGTTCAAATACATATACATGGCTCAGTTTACACCTTAAATCCATCTCTTTTGTCATGAGGTGAGTAGCATGTTTCATCAATATGTCCTATGGAATTGTGCAATGCATTTATCAGAGAGTTCTTCAGTCTTTCAAATTCTTTGTCTACGATATTGTTATTGTACAAAATGTTCTCCTGATTCTGTTCACTCTGCATCAGTTCATACAAATCTTCCCAGGTTTCTCTGAAACTGTCCCCCTTCATCATTTCTTACAACACAATAGTTTTCTATTAATATATCATATTAATCATATTACCTATTAATATATCAAATGGTATTCATTAATGTAATTCATTCAGTCATTCCCAAGTTGCTGGGTACCCCACTACTTTCTAGTTCTTTCCCTTTTTCTTAAAAAAAAAAAACTTTTACTTGACTCTCCCATCCTCTATAATTCTCTTTCACAAACTAGTTCATCTCCACTTCATTTCCCCATTCCCTTCTTTTTCCCTTGCAATCTATCTTCCAACCTTGTATTTGACTGGAACTGCTTTCCTAATTGCTAAATACAGTGGCCATTTCTCAGTTCTCATCCTTGACCTCGGTGGCTCTTGACACTGTCAACCATTCCTTCTTCCTGACACTCTGTACTCCCTAGATTTTCTTGACAACGTATTTTCCTAATCTTCTTTTGGACCGTTGCTTCTTACTGTCCTTTGCTGGATTTTAACCCTTGTCCCATCTCCAGCGTGTTGGGAATATTCAGGGTTCTGTCCTGGAGCCCTCCTCTGTCTGTGATTCTATCAGCTTCCATTTGTTTGATAATTATTTCTCTTCAAGTGATTCCCAAATCCTTATCTCCAAACACAACCTCTCTGAACTTTATTTCCACATCATCACTTGTTCATCAGCTATCTCCATCTCACTTAACTTGTCCTAAAGAGAATTCATCTTTTCCTCTAAACATATTCCTCTGCCTAACTTCCTTCTTGCTGGTGATGGAACTGCCATCCTGTTAGTCACTCATGGTTCCAACCTTGGAATCGTCTTTTTTTCTTTCCTCTCCTTCATCCCCATATCTAATCAGTCACCAAGTTTGGTGGATTCTGCCTTCACAACACTCCTCACATCCATTTCCTCCTTCACACTCAGAGCCACCACCCCAGTTCCCTCACCTAGATGATTACAACAGCCTCCTGATTGGCATTCCTACTTCTGATCTCTCCTAATCATCCAATCGTTCTCTATGGATGGGCCAACAGTACAACTCTGACCAGATCACTCCCCTATTGCTTCTGGGACAAAACAGACTCTTCTATTTGGCATTTAAATCTCATCATGATCTGGCTCCAGATTGTTTCAATCAATCAACCTAGCATTTATTAAGCACCTACTATGTGCCATGCACTGTGCCAGGCTGTAGATTACAAGGTAGGGGAGAGGATAAGTATATGTAGTACCTACTATGTGCCAGGCACTAGGATACAAGGGGGAAGGAGGAGAATAAGCATTTATATAGTGCCTACTATGTGCCAGGTACTGTGCTAAGTGCTTTATAGATAATCTCATTTGATCAAAGAATGAAATAATGCCAACTGCAAGATACTTTTATTCTAATGAGGAAGACAACAGGTACATATAGCTAAGTCCATACACAGAATAACTATAAAGTGAATAAATAAAAATAAACACAAAGCATTTGAGAGAGAGGGCTCAGGAAAGGATTTCCTCTACTAGCTGATGCCTGAGCTGCATCTTGAGTCAGAGGTGAGAAGGGGCTGGGATCTGGCCAGGGGGGATGGCCAGTACAAAGGCACAACTGATGTACTATTGTGAGGAACAAGGGGTAATTTGACTGGATTGCAGAGTGCAGGAGGGAGAGTAATGTCCCATATGGCTGGAAGGGTGGGTTGAAGCCAAGTTGTGAAGGGTTTTAAAAGCTAAACAGGGGAGTTGAATTTTGATTCTAGATACAATAGGGAGCCAGAGTGTTTATTGAGTCAGTTCTGCCTTTAAAGTTCTGCACTTTGGCCACAGTGTGCAGGACGGACTTGAATGGGGAGAGACTTTTGGCAGGAATGCCAATCAGAAAGCTATTGCTAAAATCTAGCTGAGAGGTGATGAGGATTTGGGCTAAGGTGATAGCTGTTTTGAAATAAGGGGTAAAATGATGCTGTGCAGGGAGAAATGGTGAGATATTTGGCAAATGACTGGATACGTGGAGTGAGAGTGAGAAAATTATTTCATATTACCCTCCCTCAGGAACTCCAGGTACTAGCCCAAATGACCCACTCGCTGATCCCCATACGTTCCATTTCTTCTCCCACACCTTTGCACTGGCTCTCCTACAAAGCTCCACCTTGTGTTACAAGTCCTAGCTCCATTTAAGGCTCAACCAGTATTGCCAAAAGCCAATGATGTGTAGACTTAATCTGTGTATTTGTTGTCCCTCCCCAGCAGAACTTACGCTGCTTCAGAGCAGGAACTTCTCACTTTGACAACTTGTATTGTAGCCCCAGGAGCCAGCACGCATTTCCCAGCTTATGGCCTTCTCTGTAAAGTCACAGGGTTGAATTAGAACAAGGGCTATTAATTGTTTTTGTGCCATGTACTTCTTGGGTGAGTGGATAGACGCCTTCTCAAAATAAGGTTTTTAAATGCATAAAATACAAATACAGGATTAAAAAGGAAACCAGTTCCACTGGAAACACTGTACCTGAGGGACTGGGAGGTTGGTATTTGCACTCTACAGTAATAGGGTATCAGATATATTTGGATACCTATTGAAATCGGTATCCAAATAATGATTTAAAAAAACCCCTAAGTTCATAGACCCTCGGTGAAGAATCCTATGGACTAGATCTTTAAGCTTCTATCTAGGACTGATACTTTTAGCTTTCCCTCCTGACAATAAAGGGCTGAAGGTTTTTGAGACCTTGCCAGCAACTGCTAGGACTAGGTAGAAAGGATTATCACACAGTAGGCATTCTTTGGCTAACATAAACAGTAACAAAAACATAGGAAGCAAGATTTTTGAAGGGAAAAAAAAAGCCTGAAGAAAACCCACATGATGAGAACGTCTACAACAAGGGGCTAAGCCAGGTTTTCATAAGGAAATGGAGCTTGGGAATGAATGCTGAGGCCTGTTTCCGGGTCAGGAGAGCCTGATAGTAACTCTTACAGTGCCCTGGGCTGCCAGACTATCCAGAGTTCAAAGGAGTGTTGTTAGGACAAATAGGAACAAGGCTAAAAGGCTCCTCTTTGAAGAGCTAGGCTAGGGTCTCCTAAGGTCCACACCAGTAAGTGAAAAGCTCCTAGTCACCTACCTGGATACTCTCCCATTCTTCCCTCTCTTCTAAATGCTGGTGCCTCTCTGTGGTTCTAACCACTCCCTACCACTCAGACACTTACGTTTTTGCTTCCTTTCATAAAATAAGCAGTCTGTCAAAAAGAAAGATAAGGGCAGTCTAAAATTCTTTAATTCGTTCACCTATTAAGGCATGCCTCCCTTCGATTTCAAGAAATCAAAGGAAGTTAGGGAATTACTGAATTACTAAGTGACAACAGATCAGAGGCAAGTTTTAGCCTCCAGTCCCTGCCCTAACTACAAGCCTAACACAACATTCAGGACCATGCTTCAAGGGAATCTTTCAACATATTGTGAATATGAGAGCTCTCTGTACCACTACACTCTCTTCAATGCAGAAGGCGATACATTTGGAGGGGAATGGACAAAGATCTAATTATTACTAATAATCATCCACTTTCTTGATTATCCGTTTGAAGAAAATAGCCTTAAATATTGTGACAGCCTTAAATATTGTAAACAGGGCCAGAAAGAGGTTGTTTTTTTATTATTAATTAGCATAATACAGATAGATGGGAAAGACAAAAGTTGAAGAGAAAAAGGACTAATCGATCAGTCTGTGCTATCACACAAAACACCCTCACATTATTGAATCAGACCATAATGCTTTAATAGGAATTTATTTTCAGAACTATGTTTCTACTATGAATTAAAATTTAAGATAAGTTAATTCATATATAAAGACTACAGAGACGACATGGATAGGAGACTGAGTAACATCAGGTAGGGTTTTGGAGGTTGGATTCAGGCACTGACAGAAACCAGTTTGCTCATGCCCTGGAAGTAGGCCTTCTCTCTCTCACTCATGACTTCAAAGTGTAGGGGTCTCCTACAGAAGTTACACTCTGCCGAGGAGTGAGGCTTCAGATCCAGCCCAACAAATTTCCAAGTCTCCAGCAGGTTCTCTGTGAAGGAGGAAACATTTAAAATAAATGTTTAAAAGTTCTCTAAAACCAAACCCAATTCTCTTGAGGAAAGGTTATTTTAAACCTTAAAGCTGAGATTTATGCTGAACTCAGTTAAATATATAAGCATATAAAAATCAAACTCTACTAGATGTGTGGAATGTTGATGGCATAGACGGCTTGCAGTTAAAGACATAACAGCCCACACTTCAGGGTGCTGACTATATGTTTAGGACCGATTCATCATTCAGTAAATGCTGCACAACCACTGTATCCGATGAGCTCGGTACACACAAGAGGTGCTCAAAGACACAGACTAGGAGGAAGTGAAGACAAAACAGCAGAGACCTGTTGAGAGCCTTTTAAAAATTCATGGAAACATGTCAGAAGTAATTAAAGTGTAAATATGCATAAGGGAAGAGGGCCTGGACCTGAGATTCCCCTGGCTTAGGTAATGCCCTTTATCAATGCAGGTTGGGCCCTTCTCTGCCACTTCTGGTCTTAAGAGCTGCCAAGGACAAGGAAAAGGGCAATCGCTTTCCCAGGGTCACGGCCAGTCTGTGTCAGAGGTGGGCTGTCTGCCCAGGGCTTTCCTGGTCCTGAGGCCAGCTTACTATTCATTACACCACACTGCCTCTCTAAATATGTACAAAGGAAGACCCTTGGACTCACCCAGGAAATAGTTCATCATCTGTGGAGTGTGGTGAGGGGTCGGCGCAATTCGGAGGAGCTCTTCTCCCCGGGGGACAGTGGGGTAGTTGATGGCTTGGACGTAGATATTATGTTTGCTCATTAGTTCATCACAGACCTCTGTATTTTTAGCAGCATCTGCCACCTGGGTTTTATGACAAGGAGACTGGATTAAGTCGGTGCCTCATTTGGGGCACACAGCCACATAAAGAGCTGCCACTAGAATGAGGAGCTCCCAACCCCCATCAAAACCAGAGTTCACTGACCTAAGTGTACATGGTACTTAAACATTTGAGATACAGCAGTCACAGCGAATGACAGCTTTAAGTAACAGAGGAAAGGAAGAAGGTTGCTCTGACCTCTCGGTTTGAAAGAATCACAATTTTCATGGAAATGTGGAAAGAATTACATGCAGAGCCCGGTGCACAGTAGGGCTTAATAAATGCCTGCACTCGTATATAACCAAATTGTCCACCATCTTAGAGAGGGGGAGGTAAGGGAGGGAGAAAATTTGGAACTCAAAATTTAAAAAAAAATGTTAATTGGAAAAAACAAAATACTGTTTAAAAAATGCCTGCACTGCCTGTCTCACAGGATCATTGTGAGAAGGGTTTTGTAAATCATAAACTACTACATAAATGTCAACTGTAGACTGCTGGTATCTATTATGTAAGATTTAAGAATGGTATTACTGTTTTGGTCAATCCGTTGAGTAGGTCTTAAAGTAGGTATGTATTTCTGTCACTGGGAATAGAAGAATTGATAAATTTTTACAATAGTGAATGCTATTCATTGCCCTGTTGGCCAACAGACATTGACACAGAAGGCTCTCACAATAGTAGCATATGTCAATTGTTCTTCACGTAGGGAGACTTATATAATTGCTCACAATTGTTGCAACGGCTGACTCAAAACTAACGGGACTACTGTATGCATAGAAAAAGACAGACCTGTTCAGAAATAATTTCAGCCTCAAATTGGCCAAGCTCAACCTTCCAGAACTCTTAGGACATAACCATGTTTATGCTCACAGGCATCAGCTCTCTAAAGAAAAATCAGCCCCTTGGGCCCAGGGTGTTATTTTCATTTCGAAGTCATCCTCATTTTACTTTTGCCAAGAAATGTGGCAGAAAGTCAGCAGCAGCAGCTGCAGAGGTAAAAACTGTCTGCTACCTTACACAGTAGCCAACCTAAGAATGACACTGAAGTGTCTGGCATGTTAGAATTTTCTAGCAGGTGTACTCTCCAAAGTAAAACGCTATCTGTCAAGCTGTTATTACCCGGACTGGAATGATGTGGCTGGGGCAGTGAACCACAGGGAGCCCGGCGTCCATTAGCATCTGTCTCATAAGTTTGACATTGCGCTGGTGCTGCCGGCGAAGGGCTCGGCCTTCGGCGCTCTTTAAGATGCGGACTGATTCGAGGGCGCCAGCCAGAAGCATGGGGGGGAGGGAGGTTGTGAAGATGAAGCCCGCAGCATAGGATCGTACAGTGTCTATTAAAGAACCTGTACTGGCGATGTAGCCCCCGACACAACCGAAGGCTTTGCCTGAAGGAGAAACACAAAGGGCTTAGCACATGAGCTTTCCAAAGCGACCCATCATATTACTTGTCTCTTCACCCTCACCATCTCCCTCTGAAGTTCAGTCAATACCAAAATCAAGCCGGAACTGCCTGACTCTCAACCACAGGACCCAGTGTTTCAAAGCACAACTTTACTTTTTTGACCCCGAGTCAAATGGATCTGTATAATTTTATGCATTCCAAAGCAAAGTTCTTTGTCTCACAGTACCTATCTAATCCTTGTATCCTCACAGAGCTTCGACTCAGGCTTCCAATGTTCATCTCCTTGGACCTTCAACCCAACAAGAATCTCCCCTACAAAATAGCCAACAAATGCTCATCTGATTGGTGTAATAAAACCCCGGGAAAGGAGGAACCTCTCACTGTCAGGCCCAAATCCGCCTCGTTGCAACTCCCTCTCAGTGCTCCTGGTTCTGC
The DNA here is from genome assembly GCF_900497805.2 of Vombatus ursinus. NCBI lineage: Eukaryota > Metazoa > Chordata > Mammalia > Diprotodontia > Vombatidae > Vombatus > Vombatus ursinus. Next base: position 20,394,837 of record NW_020954598.1, read on the forward strand.
CTTCTGGGGCTGAGAACAAGAGCTGCTTCTGACCACTTCCCTGCCAGAGATCACTGGGCACGAAGCTCTCTCTCCAGCCTGCCCAGGAGGCAGTGGGGGCCTCGGGGGATATTTCCTGTGTTCTCTATTGTATATGCTTTTCAAAACAGCTTATTTTCAATGTTCCCAAAACACAAAACATTTCAATTTGAGCCAAGACAACCTCATTATTTCATTAGGCTTAAGGTAAAAGCCAGATAAGAGCATTAACTGTTTAAGTTTGCAGAGTTTTCATTTAATATCCTCTAGAAATACAAAGCTTTGATGATTAGGGTTTGCCAGATAAATTAGATATATCAAAGCAGGCAAGTTAAGTCTGATTTCTATCCAGGCTTGTTCTTCAGTTTTCATTAAATCTCTTTGTATAACCTGTATCTCAGGTTTCAGGATTAGGTACATGCCCACCTTCATCTAGCTGAGTTCTAATGTCTTAACACAATAACATTGTGTCCTATAATTAACATGCTTATTTAAAATCTCTGCATTACAAAGTTGGCATTAGCTACTACAATGGAGAATTCTTACTCTGTTCAGCAGCACTCCTATGTACCTTCATACCAACAGAGATCAAGAAATAGCATTCTAATCACTGCCCCAATGAGAAAACAGAGGCAGGAAATTCTCACAGGAAAGCCCTAGTCCTCAGAACAACTAAGCCATTTTTGTCTGTTAAGTATCCCAATACATTTCATACTCCCCACCCTGAGAATCAGCATACTGGTCCTCCTCAATGCAATGATAACCTAGAAACTGAGTATTTTAATCCTTTCTCTTCTCCTTAGATCTTATCAACATTCACTGCTTCTTTCAAATTCTATTCTGTGTGCTTTTAATTTCTGTTTTTATGGTGTGTGGACCTAGGTAAAACACCCAACTTTAAAAAATTAAAATAATTAGTATTTCATGAGCACTTGCATTTGGTTTTCTCTCCACAGCATTCTGAGTAGACTTATCAGTTCCATCCATTACTGAACTTAAATCAATTCAAATAACCACTTACTACATGTAAGGCACTACTTGAGGTACAGGGGATATAGAGTCAGAAACTGTCCTGGCCCTCTAAGAGCTGACACTAAAAACTTTCTGATAAACTGGTTAACACTGAATAAACTAGTTTATTCTTTTATATTATTAAGATGACAGAACTTTACCTTTGAATAGCATTCTAGAAAATACACATACATACCAAGAGTTCCAGAAATGATGTCCATTTTGTGCATGACCCCATCTCGATCACCTATGCCACCTCCTCGAGCACCATATAATCCCACGGCATGGACTTCATCCACAAAGGTAATTGCCCCATATTCATGGGCCACATCACACAGTTCTTCCAATGGACATACCGCTCCTAGGCGCATAGGAAGCAGTGTTTTGTAATATACACCAAAGGAATTTCATGAAAAATAAGTCTAAGGGGCAGCTTGGTGGCGCAGTGCATAGAGCTCTGGCCTTAGAGTCAGGAGAACCTCAGTTCAAATCTGGCCTCAGACACTTAACACTTACTAGCTGTCTGACTCTGGGCAAGTCACTTAACCCTGATTGCCTCACTGAAAAAGCAAAAAAAAAAAAAAAAGTTTGATATGAGGTAAATAAAACAAAATTAAGTCCCAAAACATAGGCAGTCCTATGATTTCTAAATCGCTGTTAAATGCCTGGGCAGAAAACCCTCAATACAAACATAAGCAAAGCAAATGGATTGCAAAGTCCTGGTAAAAAGTAGGAAAGAAACCCCAAAGCCAAAGCCTAACTGTCAATAGTCTACTCTGAGTTCCATGGAGCACATTAAAGATTTCAGCATACATTCTTTACAAACAAGCACCAAAAGGACTCACCATCCATTGAATGAACAGTTTCAAACGCAACAATCTTAGGGACCGATGGGTCTGATTTCTTTAGCAGCTCTCTGAGGTGGCTTACATCATTATGGCGAAATATATACTTTGGCACTCTGCTATTACGAATTCCTTGGATCATGGAGGCATGATTCCCAGAATCGGAATAAATTTCACAGCCTGATATGACAGAACATTTATTGACATGTATCTCAAATTTATTTCCTAAATGGTAAGAGAAACTAATTGTGCAATGAAAACACTGTCCACATTACTTGATAAGAAACTTAACATCTGACAGGTTTTCTTGCAGACATTCTTCCTTATGTGATAAGTCAATACCAGCTAACACCAAAAGATGGTTATTTTTGAGACCATTTCTAGGTTCAAAATAACTGTAGCAATTACTCTAAATTTAAACTCAATACAAAAAAATTCTCATTTTAAAAGGTCTTTTGACTTTCTGGAAGTTATCAAAACAGTTTTCAAAGGAAACAAGCACAAGTTACACAGCATAGCCAAGACAGTAGGATCGTTATGACTTTGTCTGCAATTAGGTTGTTGTGCATTTCAAGTTCTAATAGGCAGCTGGAAACTTTGTAACTTTATAACAACATGGTGCTTTTAAAAACAGTAATGGTTTCTGGAAGTTCCATGAAATAAAGAGCTACCTGGATTTTAATTTTTACTATGAAACCTACCAAATAATAGGCCATCCGATAAAATGACTTTTTTACCTGGCATCATCTTGGCCAAAGTGAAGAGAGTGGAGTCATTAGCAACAAAGCAGGACGAAAACAGTAATGCTGCATCTTTCCCGTGGAGGTCAGCCAATTCTCGTTCCAGATCAACATGAAATTTACTAGTTCCAGAAATATTTCTAGTGCCACCTGCTCCAGCACCATGTTGTTTTAATGTTTCCCTATAATATGTATATGAAAGAAGACAGTCTTCTAAGAACAAATTTCCTCTAGGTTATTGAAAGGGACAACAAATATCTGTGTGCCAGACAGCAAATATGAAGTGCTAGCTTAGGGATTAACTAAAAAACCCTTTCCCAGAAGCACACTTCTTTTCAAAGCATGCTCAAACTCACAAAATGAAAAGTCATGAGTAGATTTTGGTTTGTGGTTAAATAAAGCCCTCTGAATCGAGCCATTTGATTTTGTAAGACCGCTCTCATGATAAACTACTTTACATAAGACCACAGATGTAGAGCTGGAAAGAAACTTAGAAGCCATCTAGTGCAATGTATGCATTTTGAAGATGAGAAACTGAGGCTGAAAGGAGTTCAGGCACTTGTCCTGAGTCACAAAGCTAGGAAGCGCCTCAGGTGCTTACCTTTTAGTCAGGTAGCACAGGGTGAATTACATTTCCCCAGAAGTAGCAGTGGTTGGATTTGTGATCAAGAGATTATGTTTGCAAAATAAAAGTAAAGGGTCCAATTCAGTGGACAGGGAACTGTGAAACTGATTCAGAGAGCAGGCCCATCAAGCTGGGCTCACTCCAGCACTCCATACAACTGAGCTGACCAGACTTTATGTTCCTCATGTTGCCCCCCAAACAGATTTTTGCCTATTTATATTTTGACCAAAAGTCCATAACTAAGAATGTTACAGCAAAATGGTTAATTTTTTACTACAGATACTCTGCTCAATGAAGTCCAAGAATATATACTTCCCAATATATTTTGTCAAAATACAGAGCTTAGTTAAAAATTAAATCAAATTTTGCAACTGTACAGGCCTCTACAATGGCAAACTATGCTGCCTGCAATAGTTTATAGACTTCAATCTTTATTTACAATGCAATAACTATATATGTGTGTGTGTGTGTATGTGTGTGTGTGTGTGCGCGCGCGCGTATATGGGTAAACAGATTTTTAAAATGTACTTAAGACTATGCACCAAATATACCATACAGTTATTGCCTCGGAACATATTTCACATGTTTTAAATAAAAGCTCAAACCCCAAATGCCCGAAGTCTCTCTAAGAGGCTGCCAATAACATGTCTACTGGCATAAATGATCCTTCCATGGTCTACTTACATGACTGCCCCACACACCCGAGGATGGCGACTCATCCCTAGGTAGTCATTGCTACACCAAACAGACACCTGCTTTTTAGTAACAAGAGAATCCGTGTAGTCGTCTGCCATCGGGAATATATGTGCCTTCCGGTTCACAGTTTTAAATACTCGGTAAGTATGATCACTTTTTTTCTCATCAATTTTTTTCTCAAAGAAACGATCATACTGAAAAGTGGAAACAGCTAAAAAATGAAATGAGAGAGATGTTTTATTCCTAAATTATGCAGGGATTAACAGCACCTGTTTATATAAGCAACTTTATATAAACAACTTTGGACATTTAAATTTTTTTTTTTTGGGTTAGGCAATGGGGTTAAGTGACTTGCCCAAGGTCACACAGCTAGTAAAGGTTATGTGTCTGAGGCCGAATTTGAACTCAGGTCCTCCTGAATCCAAGGCTGGAGCTCTATTCACTGCACCACCTAGTTGCCCCTAGGACTTTTAAATCTTAACAGGCTGCAAATGCTAAGCTTTGATTTGTGACTTGTTTAGGAGCCAATTTAGTGGTTCCAGACAAACTACAAAACTTGCAAAAGTAAAGCTTTACAAAAACAACAACAAAAACAAAAACAAAAAAAAAAAGGTTTTTGGTGGTGGTTGTTTTTTAAAACTCACATTTTGGCAAGTTGTCCTGAAGAAGATGGGATACCCTTTCTGGTCTTTGCTTTTGCATGAGATCCTGAAAATTCTTCAGCAAACCATTCGGGTCTTCTCTACCGGTCTGGAGATTAATCACAGCAGGATTAACTGGAGGTTGAGCAACTTCTGCACAAGAAGAAAAATGACAAAATAAAGCCAGTTTAATGCAAACTCCTGTTTGTACACCACCTCTGAAATACGCTAACTTCTAGTACAGAAAAATGCCAGGCAAAGTCAGAGAATTACAGCTATTTTTAAGATTCTTATTTCTTTTACTTCCTTATCTGTACGCGTTTTCCACAGCAATCTTTCACAAAGCTGAAAGCACCGGGTACTGGGAATTTTCCTTTTACATAGAACAACTCTAATTTTCTTCAAGCAAAATTCAGGTCAGATGTAGACTGCCTGTTGGTCTCTAAGTATTCATCTGGCCCCGTGACGACAATCAGCTAGAAGTTATACTGCTGTTCAGTGCGGCAAACCTGGTTGACTTCTGTCAATTTTGACAGTACCACCATCAATTTTCATCTGTCTCACTAAAATGTCTGGGGGCAGGGGACAAAACCTAAGGCCTGTTGGTAGCTATTCTCAATTGCCAAATACTTATAGAAATGAATTGCTACACAGGTTGACAATTCCTGAAAGCTCCTATATCTCTTAATGCAATCTATTAACTGCAAAATCATGCTGTCCTTCCTTCTAGCCTTCCAACAGAGGCATCTGAAACATTTATAAAGCTAATAAAGTCCTAAGGTTCAAAAGAAAAAGTTACAAGAAAAATCAATATTGTTTAATGGTTTACTTACCTTTCCTTACAGCCTGAATTTCCTGCACATCCTCTTGAAGCTCTAAACTGGCCTTCCGGAAGACGTTGCTGGTTCCTTGGTTCATCTGTGCCGCTAGGAAGGGGCATTTACTGGCAGTTCCCTGGCTCGTGGCAGAGGTTGGATGGCCAGAGGGAAGCTGGGATCCACCAGCGGTCTGCTGAGAATCATCAGCATCCTGGACCACAGTTTTGGAAGTTTTGTCCTCTGGGGAAAGATGGAGAAACTGAAGTACCAAACTGACTATACAAGCCAATGTTTTGTTTTTTTTTTGCCTCAGTGCTTTGTGACTCTAATCTATACCTAATTTGTACTATGACATAAATATAACTAAAATTTTGTATTGACAGTGCCTAACTAAAAAAATCTAGTGCCAGGATTAGTCAATCAACTAGACTGATAGATAGTCAATCAACTAGAAAATGGCTAAACAAATTGTGGTATGTAAAAAATATAATGGAATATTACTGCACCATAAAAAACAACGAATATGAAGAAAACAGCGACTATGAAGAGTTATGGGAAGACTTATATGAACTGATGCAAAGTGGAATAAATACAACTGGGAAAACAATACACCAAGTGATTACAACACTGTAAATAGGAGGAAAAAAACCTGAACATTTATTATAACGACTAATCTGGGCTCCATATATGTCATGAGAAGATATATTTCCCCATCTCCTCTTTGCAGACGTGGAACACTATGGGTACAAACACTGAACAAACATATCAAACATGCCCAATGTGTTGGTTAGTTTTGCTGGACTACCTTCCCTCTCTACCCCACTTCTTTTTTTTTTTTTTTAAACAGGGGATGATCCTCTAGTAAGCAAGGGGAGAGGGATATATTTGGAAATGAAGATGTCAAAAATACAGTCAAAATATGTGTTTACCTAAGACAGTAATACACTTATGCTTTTTCAGTTTTTAGTTCTGTTACACAAAATGTTTCATAAAATTAAACTTTATACTTCCATTTGAATATCTCACTTAAATTTCCTAATCTAAGAAAATGCAGCCACAAGTGGGTATGAACATAGCAAAAACATAAAACAGAGTATCTACTTTACTATGACCTCCTAAAACAGTTCATAATTTTCTCTACTGTACTGATTTTAAAAATTGATGACATCTATACATTACAGATGAAAGTAATCTCTAGTTAAAAGTTCTCTCCACTTACATAAAGCACATAAATTAGGTCCTGGTAAATATAAGTTTTTGAACAGCTTAGAGGCATAATGAACTGTTTAAAAGCAGTCAAGTAATATGTTACACTACAAAGATGCAGGAGGAAACTAAAAATTTCTTGTTTGTAAGTTTCTGTGGATGATCATTTATCAGAAATCACAAGTATCAGAAGTCCACATCAATCCTCCAATCTAAAAGTTTAAGTGTGTCTAAGTTAAATTGCCTAAAAGAAGAGGGTACTCTTTATGATGGGATAAAAAAATAGAAATGTCAATCTTATATGCCTCAATTGAATAAAATATTTCATTTTAAGAAAGGCAATATCCATTTCGTAATTTATTCAAAACCTGTTCTGATAGGTGTTCCAAAAGCATATACAGCATTATTACTAGAATATCTGAAGACAGTTATTAAAAAACAACAACAACAATGGTAGAGAGTCAGAATCACTCACTCCTCATCTACTAGTGGTAAGCCAATAATTTATAGGAACACACTCTTATCATAGGTTAAAGATCCCTTTGAATTTCTCTATGAACTAAGTGATATACTCCAATCACTTTTCGCATTCATCTCATTCTTGAGTATAAAGCCAAAGTAATTAGTCTCAGGTAATCAAGATTTTGTGACCTGGATTATTTTCAACCTTGATCTTACCCAAAAATGTTTAACAGATTTCACTAAGGGGTACACCCATTTAAGTAATTAAAACTTGTAAAAGTTTGCTTCCTGTTGATATAAGAAATCATCACCTTATAACCCGACCTGGACAAATAAGCTTGTGGTCCCTTTGCAAGGATAAACTGTTTCACAGAGCTAACAAAAGGAACAGAACAAAAAACTTCTTCAGATTTTTACTAAATGAGTTCAAATGAAGTTCACATTCAGGAAATTATATTTATAAACAAGTTTTATAATTCACTTCCACTACCTCCTACATTCTTATTTCAGTGCTCCAAAGGAACACACTCCCTTAAAACTGTTGGATGGTAACTGTGTTTCTAATATGAATGACCTCCCTTTCCCCTTGAGCAAATTAGATCACCTTTCCTTCTAGAAAAGTTCTTCCTAGTTGATGCTGGAACACCCCAATGAGTCACAGCCTCGCCTTTCCTACAGTTTGTAGAAAGTGTTTCACTATTGTTTTTCTTTCCCAACTTCATGCTAGGAAGGAATTTTCAAGTTTATGTCAGCACAGATAACTACACTAACTGATGACAGGTTAAAAAAAAAAAAAAGCAACAGTCTACAAACATTATCACATTTTCCTCCTAAATGATTCCACATAAAAGTCTTTACTGTGAGTACACAATAAGGAAAACCCTGTAATGCAGAGACTTTATGGGACTAAATGTGGACCTGAAAAGGTTTTTATTCCCAACCTCTCCTAACAACAGTCAGGCCAATATAAAAATTATACTTTTCTCTTTTTAGAAATAAAATGAAATGAAGGTAGATGAAATAGGGAGGACAAATAAAAATCAAGACAGAATCTTCATTTTCAGAACTGCAATTTAAAAAGCTAAATGATGACAAACTTGGTAAATGTAAAAAAAAAGTTGTAATCGTAACATTAAAACTTAGCATTGGTGTAAATTCTAAACATGAAGAAGTGTTGCATGATAATGAAACTGCTTCTAATAAGGTATAACAAATACCTAAAGATTATAAATACAAAGCACAGCATGTAACAAGTGAAATATTAAACCTGCTTTGGGTTTGGTCAAAGATGGTAATAGTTCAATGATAATAAAATAAACTAACTAATACTTACTCTCATTGGCTGGAGGTGTTTCTTTTACTTGCTGGAAATGAGTTGGTGAAGTGGTCATAGCCCGAGAAGCAGGTTTAGAGCCAATTTCCATCATTTTGGGGCAATTCTGGGCGTAGAAGAGCAGAGATTTGCCAGCCTTCTGGAGAAAGGTTTGGGGTACTCTGGACAAGAATGGGCATCGTCGAACAATAGTCTCCATTTTTGGGAAAAGGACAGGATCCTGTAAAATGATTGACTATGAATACCACCACCATCACCAAGTATCAATAGCTTGGAATAATATTAGACCATCACAGAGGGCCTTTCTTTCAAGGCCAAAGGACCAGGTATCCACTGTAATTTAGAACTGAGGAATACTGGCATATAAAGAGAAACTGTCTTATTTAAAAGTGTTCAAATATAACAAGTTTGGGGCTAAGTACTTCAAATAGATGGAGCCCTACTTTGGCAAAGGCCTAGCAAGTCATGACAATTGGCAGTGATGAGGAAAATCATCAACTGTAAATTAAGAAACTGTTTGCAAAGTTATATATTTTCAGAGAATGGCTGGGAAATAAAAAAAAGACCAAAGGCTGATAGCTAATTTGAACAAAATATTGCGTATACTTTTAAGTCATTCTACTCCTGATAGAGAGAAGGTACTTCCCTGACCTCACAGTCCTTTCAAGGTGTCTCCCTCAACCCCTAATGGAAGAACTCAGGCTAAAGTCCGTGGGGAAAGGGGCTTTCCTGAGGCCTCCTAGCCTGCTCCTTATTGGGAAAAGTAGGCCAATGTTGTTGCTTGTAGTCCTATTAAAGGGATAGGCATTGCCTCTCAGTGGCATACATCCTCCTAAAAAAATGTCTGAGAAGGATGCCCATGCAGTGGGAGGAGTATCAGTCTGGGTTCCCTAGGTGAAATTTATTTAAGACAGTAAATGGGAGTCTTGGGAATGGGATGGGAAATAAATAGGTCATCTATGAGGGGACAATGGTCTGGAGATGAGAGCAAATGGGGTGGGGGTGGGGGTGGGATAGGGATAAGTAGGCATCCTGGGGAGGTAGGATGAAGGGTTCTGGAGAAAGAGAGCCTACTGGGAATCACTGAGAACCCCTAATTGGGGAAGAATAAAGAGGCAACAGGGCTAATGGAGTGTCGCTCTAGAGAAAATAAAATAAGAGGAGTCCTGAGAAAGGAGAATAAAAGAACTGGAGGAGGAAAAGAGTAAGACGGGTTCTGGGGAAGAAGGGCAAAGTCTAATAGAGGGGAAACAGGAATGAACAGGAATGAAATGGAGGAAAGGTAGAGTGGCAGGTGATGGTCCAACGTTATTCCAAGAGAGGGAGGGGAAGGATCAATAGAAGTAAAGAGCATACAAAGGAGGGTCCTGAGAAGAGGAAGAGAAAGGGCTTTAAAGGGGGAGGGTGGAATAAAGGAGAAGGAGCCAAGGAGAGAAATAAGAGAGGAGCAGGAACCAGCGAGAGTTCTGGGGCCAGGCAGGGTCCCGGGGCAGGAAACAGGTAAATGCGAGTTCTGGGAGGGGGTGAAGGAGAAACTGGGGGGAGAATCAAGGGTGGTGCTGGGGATGGAAGGAGATGATGGGGCGGAAAGGGGGTCCTGGCAGGGTCATGGGGGCGGGACAGGCAGGGGAACACGGATAATTGAGAGGCCTGGGCAAAGGCAGGGTCACGGGAGGATAGGCAAGGGAACGCGGATAATCAGAGGGGGTGGGGGAAGGGAAGGATCATGGGGGGAGAATAGGCAGTGGAACACGGATAAAAGGGGGTCCTGGACAAGAAGGGCAGGGGAACACGGATAATCGAGGGTCCTGCGGAAGGGCAGGGTCTGGGGGGAGGCACGGGTACATGGATAATGGGAGGTGCTGGGGACGGGCTGCAGTGGAACGCGGATAATCGGGGGTCCTAAGCACGGACTGAAGGAGGGAGATTCGGGGGGCAGTTCTACGGAGGAGCAGGGTCCGAGGGGAGGCTGCTCCGGCCCTCACCTGTACAGTGTCGAGGAGGCGGCGACGGCAGGGCCGAGACCTGCTGACCGGAGGGACTAAGGTCACTACCGTGATTTCTGACTCGAGAAGGCGCCTAAGGCCGCCCAAGCCTCTCAATTTATAGAGACCGAGAGGGCTCAGTGCGCAGGCGCAGCTCTGCTTTTTTTTTTTTTCTTCCTTTCTCCTCGTCCCACTACTCTGCACCCTCCTTACGCACTCCTTCCGGCGCAGGCGCAATGAAGCCTCCGCCGCTCATGCGTCAGCACCTGCCCCCTCCTGCACTCGCCCTCCCCTGTCTCCAGAAAGCACTCACCTCACGCCTGGGAGGCCGGGTGGGAACGAGGCTAGAACATTTAACTCTTCAGCTCCCAAACCATCGGTCCAGGCCAGAGCCCCTTAGGGGCCTTGGGTCACCTTACAGCCTATTTCCCCGCTTGATTGATTCCCCCTTTCCCTCTCCCTGCCCTCAAATGAATTCAAAGCACCATGATCTTTTGCTTATTCTTGCTCCCAGCCCTCCACGAATCTTTGGAGAGTTGCAAGCCCGGTCTGCAAATGCTGAGTCAAAAGACCATGGAGAAAGCTTGTTGAATTGAACATTTGAATTGAATTTTACAGAAGGGGAAACTAAGGTTCAGAGAAGGGAAATATATGGGTAGGATAACTGGATGAACAGAGAGGTGCTGGCATGGACTGGCCGCAGCTCACCAATCAATCAATTAATAAACATTAAGTGCCTATTATGCGCCAGGCACATCGCTACGTGCTAAGGATACAAAAGGAGGCAAAAGATAGTCTCTGCGCTCAAGGAGCTCACAATCTAATGGGAGAGACAACATGCAAACAAATATATACACTACAAGTTACACACAGGATAAATAGGAAATCATTAACAGAGGAAAGGCACTAGAATTAAGAGAGATTAGAGAGTTATGTATTGAAAAGTTATGAGAAAAGGTAAGGTAAGATGACAAGGCCATTGACTTTTAACCTTAATTATTCAGCATACATTTATTAAGCACCAGCCATGTTCAAAATACTCTAGAGAGAGTGGAAATCAGGAACCTTGTTGTTCTTGTTAAGTCATTTTCAATTATGTCCAACTCTTTCTGACTCCATTTGGAGTTTTCTTGGCAAAAATACTGGACTGGTTTGCCATTTCCTTCTCTAGCTCATTTCACAGTTAAAGAAACTGAGGCAAGCAGGGTTAAGTGACTTGCCCCAGAGTGACACAGCTAGAAAGTGCCTGAGGCCAGATTTGAACTCAGGAAGATGAGTCTGAGGCTAAACAATAACATTTGGCTGGGAAAGTCACTGCCTCTCTGAACCAGAATATGGGAATAATAATATTTGCATGAGCTACCTCACAGGGCTTTATAGAGCACTACAGAAATGCGAGTTATTATTAGAAAGGTAATCAATCAAGAGACCTTGGAAATCCCCAGAACATCAAGTGAATCCTCTTGTAGAGGATTGATAGGAAGTCATGATCAAAGGTTATGCAATCTTTGGAGATGTTGAAATCTGTTGTATTGTAGGGTGTATACCCATTAAGGACATGAAAGATCCATTTCCATGGAGGGCAGCACTTAAAAGCTCCTGTGCTTGGAATTAAGAGACTGAGGTTCTAGTTACAGCTCTGTCACAGTGTAACCTTGAGCAAAGTTGGATCCCGAGCAAGGTTGGACCCTAGTTTTCCCATTTGTGAGATAAGAGATGATCTCTAAGGTCTCCCAAAGTTCCTTCCTGTTCTAATATTTTATGTTCTGTATTATAAAATCTCTTCCACTTTGTCGTTCTATACAATTACATGATGCTAAGACTTTTTTATTTTTTGGTGAGGCGATTGGGGTTAAGTGACTTGCCCAGAGTCACACAGCTAGTGTCAAATGTCTGAGGCCCGATTTGAACTTGGGTCCTCCTGACTCCAAGGCCAGAGCTCTATCTACTTCACCTCCTAGCTGCCCCAGTATGAGAGCTTCTTAAATAAAATCCTGATGATACAAATGAAATGATTTTAATGCCTGAAAAGGCAAATGCAACTGCATTCCCTGAGCTGAGGATTTTAAAGGACATGGAAAAAAAAGATGGAAAGGAGGGTATACAACAGTGAGGACAAATACAGAAGAGAGAACTGGTCCAGTAAGAATGGTGTCAAAAAGGCAAAAGCCTAAGATGAGCCCAAGCTTGCCAAAGATGTTAAAAGCAAGGTGAAGGACTTTTTAAAAGCTGTCCTGCAGGCAAGAAGAGGAAGAAGCAGGGGATAGATAAGTTGATCTGCGACAGATGGAGCAATAATAACATATTCAAAGAAAGCAGAAGTGTACACATCACCTCGTTATTTCTGTTTCTGTTTTCTCAGTCGTAGAGACCATTCTTCAAACCAGAAAAAGGAGAACTGTCATATAACTGGAGAACTGAAGCCCAAGAAGGAGAAAAGAAGATGGTTAGGGAGCAACCAACTTTTTAAAATACAAGCAAGTCACCATGAAAGATACAAATGTCATTCTGGTGTTTCAGAAAATCTTGCAGAAATGACCTGGGTACAGAAAATGGACATAGATAAGACCAAGAGCCATTCTCCAATTGATAAGTGGTCAAAGGAAGTTTTCAAAAGAATTGAAACTGTAAAGACCTAGTGAAAACATGCTTCAAATTACTGATAGAGAAATGCAAATTAAAATAACTCTGAGGTTTCACCTTACACCATGCAAATTGGCAAAGATGACCAAAAAATCCAAACAATCAGTGTCAGAAATCCTATGAGCAAACATGCTTGTGGATGAATTTTTAGTGGAGCTGAGTAGTCTAACTATGGAATTTTGCAATAAAAGTAACTAAATCTTCCATACTCTTTGACCCAGTGATTCCACTACTGGGTGTATGCCCCAAAGATGCCAAAGATAAAAGGACAAAGATCCAATATATACCAAAATATTTATAGCAGCACTTTTTGTGGTAGCAAAGACCTGCAAACAGAGGGCATATCCATTTATTGGGGAATGACTAAAAACTGTGGTCTATGAATGTAATGGAATATTATCATGCAATTAGAAATGACACATATGGAATCTAGAGGAACAAGGAAGATTTGTATAAATTAATGTGGAGCGAAATAAACAAAACCAAGAAGGTAATATACACAATGACCATAATAATGAAAATGAAAAGATTACTAAAAGGAAGTTGAACTCTGAGTAATGGAAAAACCAGTGAAGGTGTTAGAGAAGAGATAATGAAACACATTTCCTCCTTTACTGTAGAGAGTGGTGGGAACAGATATGATACTGCTAGGATATACTATTGTATATATTGTCAAATATGGCACCTATATTAGATTTTTAAAAATTTATTAGATGTTTTTATTTGTTTTTCTTTGTCACTAGAGAGGTTTAACATTCTATATAGACAAAAAGCATCAGAATGTGCCTATGTATGTCTGTGTCTACACACATATAATACACGTGTAGACCTATGCATATACATACACATATGTTCTAGATACATACACACATATATACACACATATGTTTATAATGTATAACTGGCCAATAAGAGGCCCAGTCCTTCAAGCATGCACAAATGTGCTCTGCCTGTGGCCAACCCACACAGGGGCCTAGTGAGAATAATTTCAGGTTCGCGTGACGGATGGCCCTGCCCTCCTCTTTAGAGAATGTGCAGGTATTCTGTCACTATTTCTTTTGTCTTATTTCTTGATGATGAAAAGCCTCCTAATTGGCTATTGAGCCAGAACTGATTTTTGCTTCAAAAATCTCCAACAGGGGCAGCTAGGTGTCGCAGTGGATACAGCACCGGCCCTGAAGTCAAGAGAACCTGAGTTCAAATCCAGCCTCAGACACATAACACTTATTAGCTGTGTGACCCTGGTCAAGTCACTTAACCCCAATTGCCTCACCAAAAAAAAAAAAAAAAAATCTCCAACAGATAAAAAGGACCTATCTCCCTGGCAGTTTTCAAAGGAGAAGGGGGAAAAAACGCTGTAAGTCTCTGGGTCGGGGGAGTCCTTTCTGTACCAGGTCACCATGTGTCCTCAAACATATAGTACTTTTGTTTCTTCTATTGCTGTTGTGTTTATTCTCCACTAATCCTAGGTAAATGATTATCTGAGACAGGAAAACTTTGTGAACTTCAAAAGGTCAAGAGAGAAACCAGAGGTTCAGGGATGGGATTTTACAGAAATTTGACTTAGCCACAGCAGCTAAGTTCAGTGAGTTAGCACAGCCCTGAGGAATTACCTTCTCGACCCAGGCCAGCAATGGATCTATTGACCAGGTAACTGAGAAGCCATGTCCTGCAAGCCAGAGCTCTCCTATGTGACCCCCAGAAGTGAACTCAGTAGGAGGAAGGTTTGGTAGCTATCACTTTACCTTTGAACCTACTCTCCCAGTGTTGTCCAGTGCAGGGGGAATGTTCTACAGCAACTATTTTTAACAGTTGGATTCCACTCTACCCAGGAACCAAGCTGTAGAGAGTAGAAACTGACCTGCTAATCTGAGTGTGAGCTGGGAGGAGAGGGAGCCTAGAACCTACAGATTTGCCAAGCCCAAGCCTAGGTTGGTGCATTTTCTTCCCACATCATTGAGAAAACTGCTCAGCTAATTGGGTTCAATCCTGAGGAACCTGTCTCTAATAAGTGGGAGCTCCCTTTTCTCACTGATTGTGTCTCACAAGTCTAGAGGTTTCCCAAAAGGGGAAATAACAATGGTACTCAATGTACAATATGAAATGGGAATGGGGTAGGTCAGGAGTGGGCAAGTTATCTCTACATGTACAAAAGCTAAATATTAAAAAAAAAACCACATTGAGTAATATTTTGTTATTCAGTTGTGTCCAACTCTTCATGATCCATTTTTGAGGTTTTCTTGGCAAAGATATTGGAGGGATTTACCATTTCCTTCTCCAGCTCATTTCACAGATGAGGAACTGAGGAAAACGGGGTTAAGTGCCTTGTCTAGGGTCACACAGCTAGTAAATGTCTGAGGCAGGATCTGAGCTCAGGAAGATGAGTCTTCCTGGTTCCAAGCCCAGTAGTCTATCCGTTGCACTATCTTGCTCCCCCAAATAAGATTTGGTAGAGACTAACAACCACTGTTACAATCTGTTGTAAGAACGATACAGTACACAGAGTGTTTTTTGCAAGACAGTTGATCAAGCACTATTTGACCTTGACTGTCCCATCATTTTACGACAATCCCCAGCCTCCTCTGAACTTTACGCTCAGCCACTTCCACAGCTCCCTGCGTCTGCCGCTGGCACAACCAAGCAGTCCAGGAGCTGCTGCCCCTGCCATGCTGGTAGACTTTTGCAGCTTAAGAGCTCACAAGGGCGGCACTTGGACACATCCATCTGGAGATTTCTGCTCCATCAGCTCCTCAGGACTGCAGATAAAACCAAGCCTGACCCCAGGCTCTGGCAGGACACGTGCTCAGCACTACATGGAGGACACTGAAGACGAGCCAAGGTGATACTGTTCTCAAAAAGTGAGTGGGAGGAGGAGACCCAGCAGTCAAACGGGTTAGAAGCAAAGCTTGCCCACCGGCAGTTTTGAGTTGAGCTTCATGATATACTTGGCTTTGCTCTGTGTAACTGTTGTGGTATCACATCCATCCCTCCCTCTCTTTGGAGAGACAGTTTCCTTTTCTGTAAAATGAAGGGGTTGAGCAGTTTGTCTGTGGTTCTGTTAACATTGCCTCATTCTGACTGAGTGGCTTACTTGCCCTTTCTTCTTTCCCTCCCAACCAAACTCATACAAGACCCTTCTTCTAGTTCTGACAGTCTATGATTCCAGAATCCAGCCTTTAGAATCCAGCTCAAGTATCACCTTTGACATGACCCAGAAAGTCATTATACTCATTTACAAGGCGGAAGGATAGTTGATGGGTGGTGGTTTTTGGATGGCCCCAAAACTCAGTCTGTTCAAGAAACCTCTTCCCCTTGGGCAAGTCCCCTCATCTGTTAAATGGAGATAATAAAAGCAGCTACTTACCAGGTTTGTTGTGAGGATCAAATGAACATAACATAGCACCTGGAGATAAGCACCTGATGCATAGTAGGTATTTAATAAATGCTAATTGACATATATACATATATATATATATATATAAATCAATTCACAAACCTTAAATATATATGATATACTTTAAAATATAGTATATATAATATGATATATAAAAATATATATATATATATATATAATATGCCATATAAATGACAGCTATTAGCTCTTATGACGAACCCTATTCCACTCTCTCTGTCTAAAGAACTAACACTGGTGGTCTAGAATTGGAGCACTCTGTTCCCCAGGCAATGTTGAATAATGACAGCAAGAAGTGATATTTACATAGTGTTTTAAAGTTTGCAAAGTGCTTTATAAGTCTAATCTCAGTTGAGCCTCATTGATAACAAGGCTATCAAGATAGTTATTAGTTATTATTGTCCCCTTGGGGAAACTGAGGCTCAGAAAGGGTAAGTAATTTGCCCATGGTCACACAGCTAGTAAGGGTCAAAAGTCAGATTCAAACCGAAGGCAAGTCGACAGGCATTTATTAAGCGCCAAAAGCACCGAGGACGCAAAGAAAGGCAAAAAACAGTCTGATGGAGGAGAAAACATGCAAACAACTATACCCAAACAAGATATATACCCGATAAAACGTAAATAATCAACAGAGACAAGGCAGTAGTATTAAGGGCAATGGGGAAAGGCTTCTTGTAGAAGGTAGGGTATTAGCTGGAACCCAAGGGAAGCCAGGAGGTAGAGAAAAGGAGGGAGAGCATTCCAGATATAGAGGACAGCCCAAGAAAAAGCCTGGAGTGGGAAGAGTAGTGTCTAGTGAGAGGATCAGCAAGGAGCACAGAGCCCATGGGGATGAGGGGGAGTCAGGTGTAGGAAGGTCTTCCAGGCTCCAAGTCTAGACACATTGATTCTTTACTATCCAGTTCCCCCCCTTTTTTTTTTTTGGACAAAACCAAAACCAAAATGATGTCATGTGAGACACGAAGCCTTACAGTAGAATCGGTTCCCAAGCTCTTTTTTTAGACATTCTAAACTTAGTAACTATGGAAAAAAAAAAAAACCAAACCAAACAAACTTCCATTCAAGTACATAAACAAGAATGATAAACAATCGTACATGAAATTGTAAACTTTGGTTATTTATAGTTTGTAGAAATACTTAAACTAGTTTGTAACAAAAATGACAAAAATAACTCTTATTTCTCTGGCACTTTAAGGCTTGCAATGCACTTTCCCTGTAACAATCCCATAAATGCTGAAAGCATTATTATTCCCACTTTATATATGGAAAAAGTGAAGTTTAAACAGGCTGAGACTTGTCCATAGTTGTGCAACCAGTAAAACAAAAATGTTCTTTTTGTAGCAACAAACTGGAATTCTTTCTCTACAAGTTTCCTGATTTTGTTGTTGTTGAGGAATCTGGTGAGGATTAATGATATTAAAGGATGAGGCCTTAGTTCTGCCTTTGAAGATGTTAGTTCCTGGGAAGGGTGGCCGTCTCCAAGAACACATCTCCCTGATGAGGTATGGGGAGTACACTTGGCCTGAGTCCTCCATGAACCCTTTGGTACCTCATTATGGATAGGTGAGGAATGATTCATCCAGTCTGGGCTGTTGCTGAGCTGAGCCTCACATACCCTTTGAGTCAGGCCTCTATTGGAGAGCTGGCTTAGATCTGCCAGAGATCAGGATCAGAGTGAGCGGAGGCTGGACAGAGATCAGAAACAGCTTAGTGAAATGGAAAGATTGCTGCCTTTGGAATCCTGGTTCTGCCACTTATAACCTTAGTGATTGTGGAGAAGTAGTTACCTCATCTGCAAAGTGAAGTGGCTGAAACTAGCTGACCTCCAAGATCTTTTCCTGCTCTAAGCCTATGAGATGGGGTTAGAACAGTCTTGTGACTCTTTGTACAGCCTGCCAGGGAATCCATCAGCTCCAGGAATGGCAGGCCTGAAGAGTCCAGGGAGTTCCCAGAGTAGGACCGCACAGCCCCAAAAGAAGGGTGCTAAACGGGCTGGCCTGTGGGAATAGCAGAGAACAAGCCAGCATTCCTAGACTTAGCCTTCCACAGAAAGAGAGGGAGATTTGTCAAGTCAAGACAGCAAGCGTTTATTAAGCTCTTACTATGTCCCAGGCACTAGGCAAAGAGATAGGAATACAAATACAAGCAGAAAGAAAACCTGTTCCTGCCCTCAAGGAGCTTACATTCTTTAAAAAAAGTGATATTTTATTTTTCCCCCAATTATGTATAAAAGCAATTTTTAGCATTCTTTTTTTTAAAGTTTTGTGTTCCAAATTCTATCCCTCTTTGCCTCCTCTCCCCACTCCCTGAGATGGTAAGCAACAGGTTATGCATTTGCAATCACGTAAAACATTTCTGCATTAGTCATTTTGTGGAAGTAAACTCAAAAGAAGTGAAGAAAAAGAAAGAAAGAAAGAAAGAAAGAAAGAAAGAAAGAAAGAAAGAAA
>NW_020954598.1:20413728-20523105 GCF_900497805.2 Vombatus ursinus
GAAAGAAAGAAAGAAAGAAAGAAAGAAAGAAAGAAAGAAAGAAAGAAAGAAAGAAAGAGAAAGATAGTATGCGTCAACCTGTATTCAGAGGCTGTCAGTTCTTCTTTCTCTGGAGACAGACAGCATTTTTCTCACGAGTTCTTTGGGATTGTCTTGGATCAGTGTATTGCTGAGAACAGCTAAGTCATTTATTGTTGTTCATCATATGATATTGCTATTACTGTGTACAACGTTCTCTTGGTTCTGCTCACTTCACTTTGCATCAGTTTGTGTAAGTTTTCCCAGGTTTTTCTGAAATCATCCTGAGGAACTTACATTCCCTAATGGCAGACGTTACAGCAAAAGAAGCAAAAAAGCAGGAGGGGGCAGGGGAAGAGATGAAAGAGATGAAGGTACCCAGCATAGAGTCATGGTGGGGAAAGTCCAGAAAATCAGGAGCATAGCCTGGAGAGGAATGAAGACATGGCTGGTCTGAGCATTTCCCTTAAATGTAGCTTCTGGAAGGAACCAGCCAAACAGAAAGAGAGCACACAGGGGTAGAGGGTACTTCTAGTATATGAAGTCCAGGGGTGGAGTGAACTTCCAAGGTGAAGAGTTTTCTATGGCAAGATGGAGCGAGTCAGAAATGCAGCCTGGAAAGGAATGAAGCCTGCATTCCTAGAGAGGAATTTATTCTGGACATCACTGAGTTCCCATCCCCAGCGATCTAGAGAGGAGAGGAACTGTGGTTCCAGAGCTGGAGAAACAGGAAGAGATTTAGACAAGAAATTGGGGAACCAACCTAAGCCTTGCTCTTCACTGCTCCTGTATTGCCCTCCAATGTCATCTTATATTTCTTTGAAGTCTTCATATTTCTCATTTTTTAGAGCACAACGATATTCCATTATATTCACATACCAAAATCAGTTTGATCTTTCATTTCCCATTTTTCTTTACAATTTTTTTTTTTACAGCAGTTGTTATCATGTCTTCCTGAGAAGATTTTGGGATTGCTCAGATGCTGGGGATTATCTGCTGGCAACACAATTTTTTTTTCCTGCAAAATGAGGCAATCAGGGTTAAGTGACTTGCCCAGGGTCACACAGCTAGTAAGTGTTAAGTGTCTGAGGTCACATTTGAACTCAGGTCCTCCTGACTCCAAGGCTGGAGTTCTATCTACTGCACCACCTAGCTGCCCCTACTGGCAACACGATTTGTACTGATTGAAGAAATTACAGACCGTGTAGATTCCCATCAGTCCTTCAACACATAGATCCATCACTCTTTCCATGACATTAAACTGTCTCAGGAAAGGCTTACTCTAGTAAGTGGCACCCAAGCCAGGACTTGAGGAAAGCTAAAGATTCAGAAGTTAGGAAGGAATGCATTCCAGGCATGGGGGAATGGACCGTCAGAAAGTGTAGAGATGGAAGACTGTACACTGACTTTGGTGAATTTGGATTATATGAAAGGGAGTAATATGATGGTTAAGTCCAAAGGAAAGCAAACCCTGGAAAGATTAGATGGCAATACAAGGTTTAAGTAAGAGTTCAGAAGAACAGTCGGAGAATTTAGAACTCAAAATTTTAAAAATGAATGCTAAAAAATAAAACAAAAAACCTACCAAAAACCAAAGCAACAGCCAGAGAGATAACCTAAGGAAGGAGGCCCCATATTTAATCAGTTGACAAATCTTGTCAGTTCTATGTCCACCTCTCTTCTTCGAATTCCTTTTTCTCTATTCTGGGCCCCAGAATAGACCACCCCCTACCTCTTTGTAGGTAGGCTTCTGGAGGCCCCCAGGCCACACCACTACCAGGCTCTGAGCTAAAGGCTTGTGCTGAGGCCTCAAGGCCACTCAGATTCTTCTAATCACCTGCTTCATCAGTGGATTTCTCCCCATCCACAGATGTCTGGACTGAATTCATTCCCCCATGGTCAACATTCCCCAACCTCCTTTTTCCCTAATCTGGTGACACTGAACCCCCTGCCTCTTGAAGAACACTAAATGAATGTCAGTTATTAGCTAGTCCATTTTATTGTTGTTCAGTCATTTTTCAGTCATGTCCGACTCTTTGTGACCCCACTGGGGGTTTTCTTGGCAGAGATACTGCAGTGGTTTGTCATTTCCTTCTCCAGCTCATTTTACAGATGAGGAAACTGAGGCAAACAGGGTTAAGGGACTTGCCCAGGTCACACAACTAGTAAGTGCCAGATTTGAACTCAGGAAGATGAGTCCTCTTGACTCCAGGCCCAGTGATCTATCCACTGTGCCACCTAGCACGTCCATTTTCAGCGGGTACGTGACTTAGCTAAGGTAATGCCTAAGGTTCAAACCTAGAATGCCGTACCAGGCACATTCTTTATTGGATGTATTATACAGGGATACAATTCTGTTTTCCTGTTTTCATCAGCTTCTCTATTGGTTCAGAGCCAACATCTCAGCCTAACTTACAGGGCTCATCCCCAAGCAGATTTGGTGTTTTTCTGTGGCTCCCGATAGAGAAAAGGCATCTATCCTAACGGATCAACCTTGCTGTCAGCAATTTTTCCTTATCGATTAGTCTTGGAGGGAGGCAGTAGAGAAGAGGGGACTGGGGGCTGGGTGTAGGATGAGAGGAAGGGAATCTGCCTGGGGAGAGAACAGTGAGGCCACTGACAAGGCCAGACGTCCATTTCTGGAGATAATATTCATTCACCTTGGCCTCCACGGGCCTCAGTGCTTGCGTTGGTCTGTGTCAGCACATCTCAGGGTCGTGTCCTTTAGAGATAGAGGATGGGAGTGGGCAGTGCGTTCTGAGTGGTTCAAGTGAGAAGCCTCCACTTGGACCCCCTCTGGATCTCACCGCTACCCCCAGTTCTCCCATCACTTACCCATACCTTCTTGTATACTTGTAAAGAACAGAAACTTACTATTTGTGCTTTCCTGGTGGGCTCTGATGATGGAGGAGTAGGGAAGGGCTCAAGAATTCTTTACTGCTGGTGATGCTAAGAAAGGCAAAAATAGTGTAAATGGGCTTAATCTTAGAGAGACAGCACCAGAAGTTGGGGGACTATTACATTCTCACTTGGCTCCCAGGCCCCAGAGGTGTTAGCAGCATGGCTTATGTTCCACACACTGGGCTTGCCACATAGCCCTATGATGATCTGGAGAATTTAAAATCTGCTGAGGCCTACAGAGCTCCCTTCATATCCCTCAGGTTTAGCCTCATGCTCAGGCTTTCCCAGCCTGCTGGCCAGCTTTCTTGGGGCTTACAGGATAGGGCATGGCCTGGGAAACAGGTTCAACTACCTCCCATAATGCAAATTTCGAGGGTGAAGAGTTTCCCTTGGAATGTGAGATGAGAAGATCCAGCTTCACTTGGCTGAGGCTGGAGGTGGGGGAAAGACCCAGGGAATTAGAAGGAAGGTTAGGAAAGTCTGGTTTATCTACAGAAGGCAGAACCTAGGAATAAGGAAGACAGCGCTGAGTAATGAGGTGCTCCAGGGTAGGGCTCTGCTCTTCTTGTTTCCCTTCTCTCTCTCAGACAGCATCAGACAGCATAAGGTAGGCAAGGTGATGGTGGTGGGAAGGGGGAGGCTTAGGCGGGGGAAAGGAACGTTCAGGAGGGACTGATTGGTTAACTGTCCACTCAAACCTCTCCACTCCAGTAGAAAGTCCTTGAGCACAAAAACCCCAGAATTATAGAATCCTTAGAATATCAGGGCTGGAAGGGACTTTAGGGGTCACTGCTTATAACGTCCCCATTTTAGAGAGGTGAAAACGAATGCCTGGAAAAGGGACTAGATTTGCCCAAGGTCATTCAGGAAGGAAGCAGCAAAGACAAGATTTGTACCTACTACCTTCCCTTCTCTACTTTGGCTAGTGTCATTCTCAAGAAAGAAACATAGATCCACAGAACTTCAAAAGAGGGAAGGGCTTTATTTATTTATGTTTTTTAAAGATGCAATTAGAGTTAAGTGACTTGCCCAAAGTCATACAGCTGGGAAGTTTCTGAGGCCAGGTTTGAACTCAGGTCACTGTACTGCCTAGCTGCCCAGAGGAAGGGGCTTTAGACATAATCTAGTCCAATCCCCTCATTTTGTGTAAGAGAAAAATGATAACCAGAGCAGGTTAAGTGGTTTTCCCAAGATTACAGAATCAGCTAGTTACAAATTTATTTTATTTTTGTGTGGACTTTGCTTTTCTAGGGGTGTGTGTGTGTGTGTGTGTGTGTGTGTGGTTTTAACTAAGGCCTGTTGAATTCAATTTGAGTCAACTCAACTTTGTTCAGATCTACAACTGCCTGTTGGACATCTCTACTTGGCCATCCCATCAGCATGTCAGATTCAGATTCAATTCTTTATCTCTGTAGCCAATTGAGACTCTAGGAGCTCTTATCTCAACTTCCACTTCCCTGAGCAAATCTAGTCCCTAGAGTCTTATAGCTGGTTATATCTCCCCTTCAGGATTCTAGGGGTACCCCTCAGGGGCTGTCACGCTATTAGCTGGAGCCTCTTTTCAGGTGTGTTCTCCCCTGTATCAATTACCAGGTATAGTTGATATCTCCCCTATATCACTAATTGACCCACTGATAAGTGACTCACTATCAATTTAACAAGTTAACATCAATTAGCTCTTACAAAGGGATATTTACCAAGAAGTTACAGCCAGAACATACGTTACCAAGCATGGAGCATACTACCCTCTACCCCTTCAGAACCACTAGTGAGAATGGGCTCTGACTTGAAGTTATTACTAGGAAGTATTTGCCTCCACCAGGTTCAGTTCTAAATGTGACATAGCCAATGCATGAAGTCACTCTCCTTGCTGGCAGAAAACAGCTGGATTCACTTTGAGGCTAGATCCCACAGGCCCCTCTTGGCTGACCTGAGCTGCTGAAAAACTCTGGACCAGTTCCTGGACCTGGAGATTCCCTCTTCTGACTTTTCAAAGCTCACTAGGTCATAGCTCCTTCCATTAGCAAAGGAAAGAACAAATGTAGAGAGTCAAAGAATAGATGTAACTAACACATATGGCTTACAGCAGTTATTCCCTCCATCACCACCAGGAAAAGGAGATGAAGGTTGAGCCATTAGGGCCTTTTGTATGCACACGAAGTTGTAGCTCTGCAGTCAGTTAAACGGCTTCTCTTTGCCGCAAGGCAAGCAGATGGGAAACAATCATAGAATATCTGTGTATCCTCCAAAGTAGAAATTGTGGTGCTCTATTAAGCACATCCAGAAGCAACCTCACCCAACATCCATGTGAGGATTGTATCAGGGACAGTACAACTCATGCACTTCAGAGACTAAGGTCTTATCGGCTGGTCTTTCCCCCTCCTCCTCCTCTGTTAAATCTCCTTACCTAAAACCATCCCAATTTCAAACCTTGCTGATTCCATTAAGAGCACAACCATTGTCCCAGATACCTAGGGTCATGACCACAGTCAGAGGATAATAGATTTAGAACTAGAAATGGATTCTTACCTATACCTCATCCTCCACATCCAACTAGTTATCAGGTCTTATTGATTCTAACTCCATAACAGATCTCATATAGGTCCTCATCTCTTCATTCACATGGACATGGATGTAGAGTGTAGACTCATGCAGACTCTTGTCACCTTGCATCTTGACTATTTTAATAACCTTTTCATTGGTCTCCCTCCTTCCAATTTTTTCCCACATCTGCCAGAATAGTTTTTCTAAGGTACAGTCTCTTTACCATGTTACTCCCCAGCTCTAAGATCTTCACTGGTTCCTTCTTCCTTCTGGGATAACTTTTATACTTGGTATTTAAGAGTCTTCACAATTTAAGATGGGCTGTTAGGTGGAGCAGTGGATAGAGTGCTGGGTCTGGAGTAAGGAAGACTCATCTTCCTGAGTTCATGTACCACACCTAGCTGTGTGACCCTGGGCAAGATATTTAACCCTGTTTGCCTCAGTTTCCTCATCTGTAAAATGATCTGGAGAAGGAAATGGCAAACCCCTCCAGTATCTTTGCCAAGAAAACCCTAAACAGGGTCAAGAAAGTCGGACATTATTGAAAAAAGACTGAACACAATTTAAGATACCTTCTTTAAGATACCTCAGCCTAATATTTAAGCTCTCCAATCTGGCTCTAGCCTAACCTTTCCAGCCTTATTTCATTCCTTTTTTTTTTTTCCTGGTATGAGCAACTATTTATTTCCTTCACACAAAAGAAATGCTGAACATACAGAAGACCCATAAGGATACATTTGTAGGAAAATTTAAACAAACAATCGTACTTTATAACTATTATTACCTTCTCCCAGGAGGTTGAGACTTAAACATCAGAATATGAAGAAGTTTGCAGAAAATTTAAATCAGCATTTCATGTTTCACCTCAGCTCAGCACTGTCCAAATAATTCCCTTCTGGCAAGACAGACTAGGTGTCAGGCTCATCCTCCTGATGGTGGTTATAATATCCACCATGGAAGCTCCTCCTGTTGCCCATCGTTTCCCAATGAGGGTCTCCAACCTCCTGAACTCACAAAGGCTGCCTTCAAGGCTGGAACTATTAATCTCAGGTTGACCATTCAGTCACCTCTGTTTAAGAAAGAAACATAAAGCAGAAAAAACAGTGTGGAGTCCAACATCCCAGGCTTGACTCACCAAGATAAACAGGGAAGGAAGCCAGAGAAAATCACCAGATTAAGCTACCTGGAACCACAAATTTACATAATTTTGTACATAATTTATATTATTTAATCTCTTCTGGGCCCTCACTGTGACACAGAAATCCTTTCACACCTCCCTAACTGAATCCACCTCCTCACTTTGCTTTTCCAAATCTTTCCTCTTCAAATCCTCCTCCCTAATTTTATTCTACTCCCCTTCCATTCCAGCCAAATAGCTGGTCCTTGGACTCCACATCCAATCTCGTTTGCTCGTGTCACCTGGAATGAATTCCTGCAACTCCTTCTCAATCTTCCTTCCAAGTTCAACTCAGGGACTCCCTCTTCCCCAAACCTTCCATGGTCCCCTTAGTTAATAATGATGATAACAGCTAGCATTTCTAGAACACTTTAAGGTCTGCAAAGCACTTTTAAAGATCTCTTTCTCCCCCAATTCCCTTGCTCTATGTATCTATGTATAGAGGCAGTAAAACATAAGCTCCCCGAAGGCAGAGATGGATTGCTTCTTTTCCCAGCCCAGCACCTTGCATATAGTAGGTGCTTAATAATGAATGTCTTTCGAATTAAATTCAATTTTTCAAGCCTTTATTAAGAATCAGTCTGCCAAGTTTCTCTCTTTTACTGGGCGGGGGGGATTTTGATGAGCCTGACTTCCTGGTATGAAATATAAGACTTGTGAAATATTAACTGCTTCCCTTTGCTAGAGGGCTTGCATCTTACTAGCACCAACTGATAAGCCAACAGACAACTTACCTCTCAGAGGCACAGCTGGTCACGGAAGGTGGGACCTGGGAGGGGAGCTTGGAGACCAACTGACCCGAGTCTCATTTTGCAAAGGAGGAAACTGAGAATTAGAGAGACAAGGAAGTTGCCCAAGGTTATTTCATTTCTTTCTCTTTCTTTACTTCCTTCCTTCTTTCTCTGTATATCCATTCATTCATTTACTTATTTGTTCATTTATTTATCATTATTTTTTTAGGGGGGATGATTCCCAAGACTTGCGATTTCATCTGTGTAGGGAATTTCCAGTGTATGTCACAGAAGTCTGTCAGCAACCTGCCTGGAGCTTAAAAGAGTCCTGGAGATTTGCCTCTGTCTCTGAGAGACAGTGTCACACAGCTGTAACACATATGAGGCAAGACTTTCACTTGGATCCTTTTGACTCCAAGGCCTGTCATTTATTTGCTCCAACACTTTGCCTCCCACCCAAACTGTAACCTATGACCCAAGACCCCTCAGGACTCTGGGAAAACAGGGAGTGGGTCTGATCCTGGAGTCTGACTCCAAAAGGGATCATGATTATTGACTTATGGCCCTACCTAGTTATTTTAGGAAAATCCCCTAAAAAACCTTGGACTGAGGTTTGGATTGAGGTTTCCTCTATAAGGGGAGGGGAGGACTGGCCAATGAGGGTCTTAGAAAAGGCTTAATCAGATGAATATTCTCTTTCTCTCTCTCTCTCTCTCTCTCTCTCTCTTTCTCTCTCTCTGTCTCTCTCTCTCTCTCTCTCTCTCTCTTTCTCTCTCTCTGTCTCTCTCTCTCTCTTTTCCTTTACCCCTACCTCTGTCCGCCTGTCTGTCCCTTCTGTAAGTCTTTGGGGGGGGAAAGAGCAACAGAGGTGGTAGCGGCCTGTTAACTTCTGTCCATTGGTCTGGCCCACCCTGGCTTTCCAACTGGGCCTCTGGGGGTCCAGCAAATGGAGGCTATGACAGAATCTTCTAGTTGATCCAGAAGCCAAGGCTGGTAAGGAGCCAGCAGCCTTGAGGGGAGACTTGCTTGACCAAGCAGAGAAGTGGATCAAGCCAGCATACAAGACACCATGTTCTGCAAGCAAAAGAATTACTCACCCTTCGGTAATACAACCCTCAGAAATGGGGAAAATGGGGTATGAAATGTTGGTAGTCGCTCCTTATGTCTGAGTCCACTCTCCGCGGGGAGTAAGGTGATAGAGGAGAGTTGGTTTCCCGTTTTGGAGGATTTTGGACATTGGTTCTTGATATATCTTCTTTTTTCATTAAATTTTTTTTTTACTTAAAAAATCCTTTTTCCTTCCTTCCCACCTCCCTCCCCCTTAAAAAAAGAAAGAAAAACAAAAGAAAACAAAACAAATATACATCATCGGGCAAAATAAAGTCTCTCATTGGTCATGCCCCCAAAATATCTCTGCACCCTGAGTTCATCACCTCTCTATCAGAAAGTAGGTTTTGCTTTATCTTGTCAGTACATATCCCTCTGTAAAAGCTAATTGATTATTATTTAATTAATTGACATTGAGGAAGGACGAACTGGTTAAAGTGATTTTGATGCCCTATTTACTGGTTAGATGATATTGGGGAAATATTGACTGGTGATTGATATTGTATGGAATATAGCAAATTTGGACTCATGACCTAAACAGCATTAGTTGAAAGATATTCCCAGTTCCTCAGTGTTACCCCTAAACCCGGAGGGGGAGAAGTATAGTATACACACTCGAGGGACCCAACCTGCCAGTACAAGTGTAGGTTGGGAGAATGAGCCTCAAGCCTATGTGCTATAGCCCATAAATGGATAACAGGTGTTTGTCATTCCATGTAACAAATGTAAATTGGGGATGGGACAGTCTTTATTTTACTCCACAAAAAAATGCAAAAGACACAAAGAATTCATAAAAAAGTACATATGCAGATACACCAACACATGTAGCAGTCATATGGTCCATTGGCTCTCCTTGGTAGAAAATGGAACTTGGGGTTGCTTTTAGACCAACTCTTTGTAATTCTAGTGACTCTCTCTTTCCCAGAATTCTACACAGTCCCTTAAGACTTATAGTACCAACCTATAGCTTAGACTTCTCCCAGAAGGTAAACATTAGGAACTGCTGAGTTGGTAATCCCTTTCCAATTGGACCTGTACCATATAAGTAACTGATGGTAATAGAAGGAGTGGCCATGCCCAGTTCTCTTAATCCACCCTCCCCCAAATGACTTTAGTTATTCAGTTAATGGAAGTAATGTTGGTGATTTCCTTTCTTCTCTAAAAAAAACTCTGCTGAGGAAATATCCCTCTAGAAGGCTTATATTTGAATTCTTGAGCTTGGGAGCCACTCACAAGGCTGGACATCCATCTAAGGCTGAGTGGCATGAACACATCTGTTTCTGCCACGTGCTTCTTCTGCAGCACCCTGGCAAAAAAAAGAGTGGGGAAAAAAGAAAAGAGAGTGAGAAAGTCCACTCTCAAGACATCTCCTCAACTGATGAACTCTGAAGTATACTTTTTTTCACTTTATTTTTCTAATTTTTTTTTGCAACATGGCTAATATGGAAATATGATTTGCATGACTTCACATATGTAATTGATATCATATTGCTTGCCTTCTCAATGGATGGAGAGGGGCGGGAGGGAGAGAGAGAATTTGGGACTCAAAATTTTAAAAAAATGAAAGTTAAAAATGAATTTAAAAAAGATGTCTCTTCTCAGATCACATGCAAACAAATTTCTACCTTTACTATATACTTCTGATATAAGTTATCAACTATTCCTGAGGAGAGGAAAGGGACATCCTTCCCTCCAAGTTTTGTCATAATACTCCTAAAGAAGGCTCAACACATACCAAACTCTGTTCATTGTTCAATCCTTTTTTTCTTGAATATGTATTTTTTTTACTGAAAAAATCATACATAAATTAATACATAAAAATGTACAACACATGAGTAAATAAGATAATGACAAAGTAAAAAAAAAAGAAGGCTCAAGAAAACAGGTGAAAGAGTGAACTGGTCTGTCCAATTATTCACTTTAGCTAAATAACTAAAGAAATTTTGTAGACTGGAGGGGTGGTGGATTAAGGGAACTGAATGTTGCCTCTCCTGCTATTACTATCAGTTACTTATAATCCATGGAAAAGGACAACTCCCCTAACAAGAATTCATCCTCCTGAGCATCAGTTGGCCCATAATCAGGAGTCTCCACCCCAAGCATGTTCTAACTTCGCTATTTTTGTCGAGGGTGTTATCATTCTTCCAGTCACCCAGGTTTGCCACCTAGGAGTCACCTTCCATGCTTTACTTTCCCTTACCCTCCATAACCAATCAGTTGCTAAGTCTTGTTGATTCTACCTACCTCTCCAGAATCTCTCACATCCACCCCCTTCTCTCCACTCACACAACTATTATTCCTGCCTTCATTGCTTCTCTACTAGTTACTGCCACAGCTTCCTAATTGGACTACCTGTTTCTAGTCTATCTCCTTTACAATCTAACCTCCATGTAGCTGCTATTAATATTCCTAAAACATAGTCCTAACCATATCCCCTCGCTCAAGAAATATCAATGGCTTCCTATTGCCTCTAGGATAAGGTAGAGATTTCTTTGACACTTCATTAATTCACAATCTGATTCCAAACTATTTTTCTGGACTGATTTCACATTATTACCTTTTATGTACTCTTCACTCCAGTCAAACTGGCTTATTTGCTATTCCTTATACATAACATTCCATCATCCATCTCTAAGCTTTTGCAGCATTGGAATGTTCTCTGTCCTCACCTCTAACTCTTGGAATCTCAGACTCCTTTAAATATTCTGCCCGAGGACCACATTCCCCAAGAAGGAAGGCCCCCAGTTATCATTCTGTACTTATTTATCTGCATATATTTTATTTCCTCTATCCCAACCAATAAAATGTCTGTTGCTTGAAGAGAGAGATGATTTTTTCCTTTTTGTCTTTGTATTTGCACCACCCAGCATATGGTCTTAAACATGGTAGAAGCTTAATAATTACTTGTTGAACTGAAACTGAGTTGAACGGTAATTAAGCATTTTAGATACATATTATTTCCGTGGCTTTATGAACTCACCCATATAGGCATTCCCTTCCTTGGTAGAGATGCTGACCTTCTTACCCAGTGTGATATTTCTTTAAATTCTGCCATAAACTCATTACAGAAGATCCAGTCAAAGTGCTGGAGACCTTTGTCTCTAGTTACTAATATATATGTACATGTATGTATGTATATACATATATATATAGGTATGTTGTGCTGATCAGTTGTGTCTGACTCTTTGTGACCCCATTTGGGGTTTTCTTGGCAAAGGTGCTAGGGTAGTTTGCCATTTCCTTCTCCAGATCATTTCACAGATGAGGAAACTGAGGCAAACAGGGTTAAATGACTTGCCCAGGGTCACACAGCTAGTAAATGTCTGAGGCCAGATTTGAACTTAGGAAAATGAGTCTTCCAGACTCCAGGCCCGGCACTCTCTCTACTGTGCCGCCTACCTGTCCTGATTAACGCACACATGTGCATATTTATATATACATACATATGATTATATGTACATATATATTTAACTGAATCTATGATTTCATCTATACAGGGGGCTTCTAGGAAGAACTTCCTCTGCTGAAGAAGACTGGTACCTTCTCTGCATTTTTGCAACTTATGGTCTTAGAGAATTGCCTTGGCGACCCTGAGAAGTTAAGTGATTTTCCCAGAGTCCCACAGTCAGTATGTGTCAGAAGTAGGACCCAGGTCCTCCTTACTCCCAGGCCCTATGACATGCCACTTCTGTTTTCCAATGATCATAGGATGATAATAGTCCACATTTTTCTGTTGCTCAAAGTTCTACTAAGCCCTTTCTTTATAACCATCCTGTGAAGTTGGAAGGGCAAAAGTTATTTTCTTTTTATAGAGAGAAAAACAGAAACCAGAGAGGTAAAGGGACTTTCCTGAGGTCACATAATAAGTCAGTGGTAAGTCAGTTTCCATTGCAGGGTTCTTTCTACTGCCCCACTGCCTCCCATAGAACTGGGTGTAAATATCGATGGAGCTTTAATTTTTTTTCTTTTTCCCCTCAATATATTTTTATTTCATTAAATATTTAGCTATTACATGTTAAAACAATTTTTAACATTTTTAAAAAATTTTGAGCTCCAAATTCTCTCCTTTCCTTCTTCCCTCTCCTCCCTCCTCCTTGAGAAGGCAAGCAGTTTGATATAGATAATACCCTAGATATATTTTTAATGTAAGGCATCCACACCAGAGCTGCTTGAAATTTGCTTAATTCAGACCTTGGCAAGATCTTGATGGTATGCCAACATCTGGAAGGGGTGAGGGATTAATCCATTTCAAGGCTGTCTGGAGACAAATGCCTTCCCTCTTTTTCCCAAGGCCCAGAAAAGGAATGTAATAGAAAAGGTAGGAGTGAGGAGGGGGTGGAACAGATGTACAAACATAGCCAGAGTGGTAGGTCTGTGTGCGTGTATATTTGTAAGCGTTTGTGGGAAATTCCAAAGGATTTCCCAACTTCTTTGGTCTAAATGACAAAATATTGATGGAATGTCAGAACTGGAAGGGGCCTTAGCCACTATTGAAATGACTTTCTCATTTTAATAGAGGAGAAAACTGAGACCCACAAAGCAGAAAATATTTGCTCAGCCGCCTTCAAAATTCATCTCAGAGCCAAAATAGACAAGAAAAACCACACCTCAAACTAGCTCCAGTTAGTTAAAGCCTTCCCCATCAGTCAGAAGCATTTCTTCCCACAAACCTCCCATCCTGGAAATACTTGTTGCATCTTTTCTCAGGGTCCAAAGTTAGCAAAGGGTGAAGCCAGAGCAAACTCCTGCAGAGCCCAGTCTGGCAGGAGAAGAGGCTGGAAGCTAGATGCAGTGGGCGTAGGGTGGGCAGAGAGAAGGAAGTTGTTGAGTTGTGAAAGAGGTTACCACAATATTTCCCCCAAGGCTAGTGGGCACCCAACTCCCCTTTCCTTGCCTACCCAAAGCCACTTTTTTTCTAGCTTACTTTTTCCTAAGCAGTGCCAAGAGAGTGTTAGGAAATCCCCGTCCTCGTCTACTGGGAAACTGAAGTATATTAATGATACTAGGGGAAGGAGGAGGGGAGAAGAGTTGTGGGTGGCTCACCTAATTATCAAATCTAATGGGCTTTTCTCAATCTTCAGTCTTCTTGACTTCTCTGTAACTTTTGACGCCATTGATTGTCTGGATTTTCTCTCCTCTCTTGGCTTTTGTGATATGTTTCTCACCTGGTTCTTTTCCTACCTGTCTGACCATTCCTTCTCAACCTCTTTTGCTGGTTCCATGTCATTCCCTTTAATTGAGGGTGTCCTCTTAGGCTCTGTTCTGGGTTTTGTCTTTTCACTCTTTATTATCTCACCTGGTAACCTTATGAGATCCCCTGAGATGGATGATCTCTGTACAGAGGATTCTCACATATCCAGCTTTTTGAACACCTCAAATTGAACGTCCCATAGCTGTCTCAAACTCAACAAGGCCCAAATAGTACCTGTTATCTTTTCCTCCAAACCCTCCCCTCTTCCAGACTTCTCTAATACTTTTGTACCACCATCCTTTTAGTTGCCCAGGGTCATAACCTCAGAGTCAATCTTAACTCTTTACTCACTCAACCCCAATATCCAATCTATTATCAAATCTCATTTCTACCTTTGCAACATCTCATCCCCTTCTCTCCAGTCACAAAGCCACCACCCTAGGTCAGACTCTTGTTACCTCTTACTTGGACTAAAATATTGAATTGAAATTATCTTCTAATTGGTCTCCCTGCCTCAAGTCTTTCCCCACTCCAATCTGTCTTCCATTCTTAGATGTACCTAGCTAATTTATGTATTGTCTCTGTCATTGATGGCAGAGATTATTTTTGCCTTCTATCATATCCACAATGCTTAGCACAGTTCTTAGACATAATAAAGGTTTAATAAATGCATGTCAGGGAGTTGTTGGCCACCTGGAAACTGCCCATCAGATGATGCTAATAAAACTTTTTATCTTCTAAAAGAAAATACAAGCTTGTTGACTGACTGGATAAGTGAGTGAATATCTGTGTTCCCCAAGCAAGAAAGCATAGGGGGAAGAGGTGATTTCCCCACTAATGAGGTTAAGCAGCAGCAGCAACAGTAGTAATATTGTTTACCTCCTGAAGTTTGCAGCGGAGAAAGAATTGAAAATGAAAAAGTTGGATATGGTTGGAGAACAAAGAAAGAGGGAGACTCCAAGTGAACATAGGGAAAGGCCAGAGCAGGGAGGCCTGACAACAGAATCTGCTTTACGAAATGAGACTGTGGGTAGCCAGGCTGCAAACCAGAATATTGGACCTCTATTATATGCATGTGCACTCTCTAGAGCCATGTACACAGTAGATGCTTAATAAATGTTTGATTTAGTTTGGTGATGGAGACTTGGAGTCAGAATTCAGTCTCTGACTGGGTTTGGATTCAGTCTCTGACATTCACTAGTTGTGTGATCGTGGTCAAATTATTAACTCTTCCAACTTCTGTTTCCCTCTTTGTAAAATGGGGGTAATAACTGCCTTGAGAAGCATTAAGTATGTCATAGTGGAGAGAAGGCAGGCCTTGGGGTCAGGAAAACCTGGGTTCAAGTCCTATCTCTGACACATATTGTCTGTGTGACCATGGGCAGATCACTTCAGCAACCAGTGCCCACAGGTGACTCTCCGAGAGTAGCTAATTTTTTAAAGTACTATGTAGTCATAGCCGGCTTTACTTGTTTCAAAAAACAAACATATTTGAACACCTACTTTACTTGGTTTTCATGTAAATAAAGTGAGATAACACATGTAAGGAACTTTATAAACCTTAGAGTACCCCATGCACTGCAGTTATTGCTATTTATTGAATTGAATTTTCTATGTACCTTTGGGCAAGTACCTTCCTTAGATATACATAAAACCTACCGACATACACATACATACCTCCCTATGTGCTTTTGGGCAAGTACTTTCCTTACCAGACAGACTGGTTCAAGGTTCTCTGTGGGTCTGCGTCTCTTTGAAAAGCTGATAAGCCCTCCCCTATGTGTTTACTTTTTCTGGTCATTCTTTTATTCACTTCTTTTTTTTTTTTTTTTGGTTAGGCAATGAGGTTAAGTGACTTGCCCAGGGTCACACAGCTAATAAGTGTTATGTGTCTGAGGCCGGATATGAACTCAGGTCCTCCTGAATCCAGGGCCGGTTTTCTATCCACTGTGCCACCTAGCTGCCCCCTTTTACTCACTTCTCTTACAATCTGGCCCCTGACCTTAGCACTCAATTGAAACTGTTCTTTCTAAGGTTGCTCTGTTAATTGTTAAATCCAATTGTCTTTTCTCAGGCTTTATCTTTCTTGACCTCTGCTCCCTCTTCCCATTCATTCTCTCCTTCCTCGGTTTGGGAGACATTGTTCTCTCTAGGTTCACCTTCCACCTTTCTGGTAGCTCTTTTTCAGTGTTCTTTGCTAGGCCATCCATCATGCCCTGCCTCTTAACCAGGAATGTCTCCCAAGGCTCTGTCCTGGTCTCTTTTCTCTCTTTGCGGACTCTGTTTCTCGGAGAGCTCACCAACTCACATGGATTCAATTATCACTGATATGTAAATGACTCCCAGATCTAATATTTCCAGCCTTGGTCTCTTTCTTGAGCTTTAGTCTCTCGTCATTAATTGCCTAGTAGACATTTTCAACTGGATGTCCCAGAAACATCTCACACTTAACATACCCAAAACACAACTCTTTACCCTTCCTCCAAACTCACCCACCTTCTTAACTTACCTCCTCCTTTTGAGAGCTCTGCCATTCTACTAGTCACCCAAGTTTGCAACCTAGTAGTCAACCTCAGTTAGGTGGTACAGTGAATAGAGTGCTAGGCCTGGAGTAAGGAAGACTCATCTTCATGAGTTCAGACTTACTAGCTGTGTGACCCTGGGCAAGTCACTTAACCCTGTTTGCCTCAGTTTCCTCATCTGTCAAACGAGCTGGAGAAGGGAAATGGCAAACCACCCCAGTATCTTTGCCAAGAAAACTCCCAATGGGGTCACCAAGAGTTGGACACGACTTAACAATACAACAAAGAAAAATAGCAACAGAAATTCCCTCGTAAGCCTGATGCTTCCTCTACCACAGCCTAGAAGTTTGGAGGGGCTTACACAAAGGAAACTTACCTGGCCAGGGCACACATGTATACAAATCCCTTTGCAAAACACATGGACAAAGATGGCACACCTGTGTGCACATACATGTACACACAGGTATGACATGATAGATAGGCAGTTTTGTAGATGTTTCCTGGATCTCAAATTCATTTCTCTTGTCTAAAGATAGGCCTTCCTGAACTCAGGAGTCCAGAGTGAGAAAGCTCAGTTATAGGTTGGGGAAGGGAGTTCAATCCTGGAAGGAAATCAGTTTCAAAGTAGAGAAAGGGGCTCAGTCCTAGGCGTACTGGGGAGTTTGGTCCCAGGGTAGGCAGTGGTTGTGTGTGGTATCAGTTCTATGCTGAGTTAGTTTGTCCGAGGGTTGAGGGATATTTTTCTGGTCTTCCTCCTCTGGGCCATAGACAGTTTTGATTATTCCCCTGCTCTCTGGAATGTATTCCCTCCCTTCTCTTGCATGTACCCTCAATTCAAAGTCAACTACTCCCTACCTGTCTTTGCTCCCATTGCTCCATCCACCTACAATGTTCTCCCTCCAGTCTTGGCCTGTTGACGTCTTACCAAATTCTCTAGAAACCTGCTCAGAAGCCAGTGCATAAAAAAGTTCCAAATTATCAGATGAGTGTAAGAACTTCTAAGTGGGGTGACAGGTTTTGGGAGAGGACCAAAATCATTGGAAATTTACCAATACAACTCCTGCACATATCTATCCACTTTTTCCAATGAACTCAAAGTTAAAATCAAAGTCCATAAAAGTTATCAGAGTCCATTTATTTAAATTCATGTTGAATACAAGGAGTGGTATTTGATTATTTAATATGCTACGTACAAATAAGGTAGAATTTTATCTGGAAAGACTGAATTGAAAATGGGTAGGATTTGCTGATGTCTTCTCCAGTCAGTATAAGCTGGTCACCCAGATGAGTTATGCCCTTATGCTATTCTTAAATGTGAAGTGAGTAAGCTCCAGATTAGACAATCCTGGTGTGAAAATTAAAATGACCATATTATCTATTATATTCTAAACATCATTCATTTTGGTTTATACAATATAACAAACTGGTTTCCTAAAAACATATAACTCTTTAAAAATCTGAACAATTCAAGAAATTGTTATACATAATCATTTGAAAAGGTTCAACAATTAAATCAAAATTTAATTGTTTTAGATGTTTTATTATAAAGTATTTTTAAATATAAATTTTTATTGATATCTCTTATTTTTGTATTACTTATATTTCCTAATGTATCTCCCCTCCCTCTCAGAGAGCCATCACTTATAACAAAGAATAAAAAAAGATGGAGGAAAATAGTTCAGCAAAATGTAATACCTCATCAAAAAAGTCTAACATTATCTGTAGTTTTCCACATCCATTGTCCCCACCTCTTCAAAGAAGGGAATAAGAGATATCTTATATATCTTCTATATAAGATAGCTCTTCTTTGGAATCCAAACAGCTTTCAGTTTCAATTGTTTTATTATTATTATTTTCAATTTGCATTGCTATAGTCATTGTGGTACCGCTTACTTAACTTTGCAACAGTTCTCATAAGTCTTCCCATGCTTTTCTGTACTCATCATTTTCATTGTTTCTTAAACACAGTAATATTCTATTACATTCACTTAACACAATTTGTTTAGCCATTCCCTACTTGAGAAAGAGGGGCAGTTAGGTGATGCCGTGGATGGAACACTAAGCCTAGAGTCAAGAAGACCTGAGTTTAAATCTGGCCTCAGACACTTACTAGTGACCCTGGGGAAATCACTTAACCCTGTTTGCCTCAGTTTCCTCATCTGTAAAATGAGCTAGAGAAGGAAATGGACAGCCCTTCCAGTATATTTGCCAAGAAAACCCCAAATGAGGTCATGAAGAGCCAGACAACAATGAAGTTGAGGGAGATCTACTTTGTTTCTAGGTTATTTTTTGTTTTTTTGTTTTTTGTTTTTGCTACTGCAAAAAGTGCTACTATACATTGTGAGGGACTGTCTGATGTTGGCAACTGACAGGTGGGCGCTGTAGCAAGATTAGGGTAAGATCTGGGTATTTGGAAGTCGAGGCAGGGGCTGTGGTAGGCGGAGTCGTGGTGAACTGGGATGGGCTGGGTATGGAGAAGCCCTGAGGCAGAGGGCAGTGCTACCTGAGATAAGCTGGGTGCAAGGAAGTAGCCGGAGCTTGTGCTCTTGAGGCAAGGGGCGGTGCCATGTGGGAGTGGGACGGCAGAGGACAAGTTCCCTTTGCTTAGTCCCCTCCCTATATGCAACGTCAACCCCAGACGCCTCCTTCCTGTGACCTTCCTGACTTCCTGGGTCCCTTTGTGTATCACTGACCCCAGACGCCTCCTTCCTGTGTCCTTCCTGACTTCCTAGGTCACGTACTCTGTCTATGCACTAATCCCAGACGCCTCCTTCCTGTATCCGGTCCTAGCCTCCTACGTCACTCCCTCCCCCTTGGTGTGCTAAACTCAGACAGCCCCTTCCGGTATCTGACCCTACAATCATTGGCTAGTAAGCGGGCTGGGGAGGAGGGGCTAAGTAGGTACTTAAGGACGAGCGTGGTCAGATCACGCGCTCTCTCTTGGCTCCTGCTCTGTTGCTCTGGCCTTCCTGCTTGGCCTTGCTTTCTTTTCTCTTGCTTATTCTCCCATTCCCTGTTTCCAGTGTCCTCTGTCTCACTCCCTGAGTCTGTCTCACTCCTTGATTCTTCCTCACTACTGATTTCCGCTTCTTTCATTCTTTTATATACTTCTTTCCCTTGCACCTCCCGATCTGGGACCTTAACAAACAACTGTCCCATCTTTCTTCCTTCACCCTATTGGCTACGGGTCTCGTCTCTCTTCCCGCGACCAGACCAGCTGATCCACGGGGCATCTGGCCTATTTCCTCCGCCCCACGTTGGGCGCCACTTGTACTGGCCGCGCCGACCTTATGCCGGCCGCGCCGAACACTCCTCCTATAAGGAGCAGGCTTCCAGAGTCATACTCACTCACCAGTCTTCGGTCCTCAACCGGATAAACACACAGAGACGAGCCATCAGGAGGCGCCAACACCAGAGCTTTATTCAGAGGCCATCACAGCAAGCCATCACAGTAAGGCCAAGCAGGAAGGCCAGAGCAGGAGCAAGAAGAGGGCGTGATCTGACCACGCTCGTTCCTTAAGTACCTACTAGCCCCTCCTCCCCAGCCCGCTTACTAGCCAATGATTGTAGGGTCAGATACCGGAAGGGGCTGTCTGAGTTTAGCGCACCAAGGGAGAGGGAGTGACGCAGGAGGCCAGGACCAGATACAGGAAGGAGGTGTCTGGGGTCAGTGCTACACAAAGGGACCCAGGAAGTCAGGAAGGTCACAGGAAGGAGGCATCTGGGGTTGACGTTGCATATAGGGAGGGGACTAAGCAAAGGGAACTTGTCCTCTGCCGTCCCACTCCCACGTGGCACCGCCCCTTGCCTCAGGAGCACATGCTCCGGCTACTTCCTTGCACCCAGCTTATCTCACATAGCACTGCCCACTGCCTCAGGGCTTCTCCGTACCCAGCCCATCCCAGTTCACCACAACTCTGCCTACCACAGCCCCTGCCTCGACTTCCAAATACCCAGATCTTACCCTAATCTTGCCACAGCGCTCACCTGGCAGTTGCCAACATCAGACAGTCCCTCACAATACATATTTAGGTGACTTCTTTTTCTCATTGGCCTCCTTAGGGTATATGCATGCTAGTGGAGTCTCTGGGTCAAAAGGTATAGACATTTTAGTCACTTTCTAATCATAATTCCAAACAGCTTCTCCCGATACTTGGACCAACTTCCCCTTCCAGCATGGACTATTCCCTTCTTTTAGCATCGTTGCAGGTTTGCTGGGTGGGAGATGAAAACTCAGAGTTGTTTTGAGTTGCATTTCTCTTACTATGAGTGATCTGGAACATTCTTTCATGTGGTTATTAGTTTACATTTCTTCTTTTGAGAGTAATTTGTTTATATCTATTAGGGAATGGCTTTTGTTCTTTCATTTTTCTGTTAGTTGAGGAGAAGCATAAGAAAATACCTCCTTTTTTTCTCTAGAAATATTAAGAAATAATGTTTCTTAAGGCTAAGATCCTTTCCAGGTTTTTGCCTTTAGGACAGTGGGTAGAGTAAAAGCTAAGGCCTTTCTTAGGGTAGATGGATTATATGGATTTATCTCAATTCTTATCTAGATTAGCTCATTGCCTTTTCACCCACTGGAAAGGATTGTTGCCACAACCCACCCAAAGGTCCTCTTCAGTTTTTGCTACTAAGAGATTGATCTTGGGGAGGCAACTCTTTTCAGTCCTTGAGAGGACTGAAGGAACTGAGAAGGGACAATTCTGGAATGTTGCTCCCAAATTATAATTTAACATACTATCACCTTTTCCTTTCTCGAGATTCCTGTAAACATCACCTCACATCATTTTGGGTCAGAAAGTCATGTCAGAGGGCATGGGGGACTATGCCATTTTGGATATCCGTCTCTCCTAGTCAGAAATAGCTTAGATATATCTTTTTTTTTAAAATAGTATTTCATTTTTTACTGGAAATTAATTTCTGGAAGATGAGCCTAAGCAGAGTACAGAGTACAAGAGAGTACATTACTAGGATTTATATTTTCCTTCAATAGTTGCCTATAAGCAATTTTATCAATGACTACCTAGCCATGCATGTTGTTATTTTTGCTGTATATTTAAGATTTATCTTGTGATATAAATTTATAATTTTATCTTAACTATAATTACTTTCCTAATTGTATTAGAATAAAACATGAGCTGAGAAAATTATTTGTATAGATTATTTTGTGAAGAATGTATTTATAGGAACATGACAATTTGTTTAGTAACAGAGGTGGACGTTACAATGTAAAGCTTAAAAATGACTCTTCAGGAAGGCTTCCCTGATCCCTCCCTCAGCGCAGGAAGGAAGGGAGCTCTCTTTCCACAGGTCTGTCACATTAGACCATCACATTGGAGCTCCTACGAACACTGACTGGTCTTGTTCTGTATTGTATTTGTACATCTATGTCTTGCTCTCTCCTCCTAGGAGAGGCAGTGCAGCACACTGGAAAAGAGCCCCAGTCTTGGAGTAAGAAGACTTGAGTTCAAATCATGGTTCTGACATTTCCTGGATGTATTTACCAGCAACATCTCTTAATGTAATGATCTCATTAATATGCATACTCCCTCCAACATGACAATTTATTCATGCCTGCTGGTCCTATTAAACTCATATCCAAGTAATATCATAAATCCTCCACAGGGCCTTGATCAGGAACTATCACTGGTAAAAATATTTTGGGCATGTACCGCCATATGTATATTTATTTACCAATGTATTATGTATGCAATAAAAATAATGATGAACAATATGTATATAAATATATGTTATATAATAAGTGATAGAAATAAATATGATAGAAATTAAAATCAGGATGAGATAAAGGTGAAACAAAGAGTATTATAAAATTTTAATTTATTAGAACCTAAATGTTTTGCTCTCTCAAAAATTAATTATATAATGTGATAAATATAATACAATAATATAATATAACATAATTAATATAACAATAATAAGAGAGCAATGTGATTGAATATGCTTCATTAATCTTTTTTAAATCCCCATATATATCCTTGGGGATAGGGCAGACATAAATAATAACTGTTTGTTAGTAATTAATTATTCATTTAACTTGGTCAATGTAACTGACCAAGCAAGTGAATTTCTTCTTTGTTGGATGCTT
Organism: Vombatus ursinus; assembly: GCF_900497805.2. Classification (NCBI taxonomy): domain Eukaryota; kingdom Metazoa; phylum Chordata; class Mammalia; order Diprotodontia; family Vombatidae; genus Vombatus; species Vombatus ursinus. Next base: position 20,436,026 of record NW_020954598.1, read on the forward strand.
TTAAAATTGAAAGATACACAATACAAGACTCAAATAAGAAGTCACAACAGTCAGTGAACAATAGAATGGCTTTTCAGCTGGAACCCTGTTTCTCTGTGTATAGGTAGTCACCGTATGAAAATGCAAAGACAATAAGCAAAAGTGAATTGTCTTTGATTTCCACTTCAGAAAGTTTTCTAGATGGGGAGGGGGCCTGGCAAGTGAGACTCTATCCTCAGGACATGAATAGCACACTTTGCCTGGTGTCAACCCATGTGGAAGAGGCTGGGGATCCTGCTTGGGGAAAGGCATGAGGATGTGTGATAGAAGGGCTCTATTCTCCAATATGGAGTCAGGGTAGACATCCTACAACTGGTTCCATTCTACTAACTACGAGGTGAAGAGATGGATTGTGGATTAGCTGCAGAGCTGGAAATGGGGTGCATTCAAAAGGCACTAACCAGCCAAAGGGATCTCTTTCTTCCCTGTTTCTGCCTGGCTGCTGTTTGGGTAAGAGAGATAATGCTGTGAGCCTTGAGTCCTTCCCTACCTAGGACCAATTTGTGGCCAACATATATGGGCCCCTGTTCTTGCCTCTTCATATTTATTCTTCCTTGCTTTGGGATGAGAGAGAATTGGAGACACTTATGACTTTGTGAGCTTCAAGAGGTTAGACTATTGAGCCAGAAGCTGGAGGACATGCTTAGATTCACTGGAACCCTGATAGTGAAGAAGAATACCTAAGTGACCTGCATGACCTAGAATAGATTAAAGGCAACCAAAGAGGGATTAATAGTGATGCGTCCATCAGCTATGCCAAATCTGGAAGTGAATTTGGTAGGGGAAAATGCTATGTAGAAACTGCTTTAAATTTGTGCCCATTCTCCCAAGGGATTGAGGTACATTACCTCTATTTTAGAGGAGAGGATATATCCAGATGTTGGGGGGAAATGCTTTGTAACTTTTGTCCTTTTTATATATTTGCAATAAATATCCATTTGTAAAGGTTAATTGGTTAAATGAAACTGGGGTGAAAATTCACTTCTAGATAGAAAAGTGATGGACTCTGAATGCAGATCAAAATGTGTTTCCTCGGGGGCAGCTAGGTGGCACAGTGGATAGAGCTCCAGCCTTGGAGTCAGGAGGATCTGAGTTCAAATCCAGCCTCAGACACTTGACACTTATCAGCTGTGTGACCCTGGGCAAGTCACAACACTGACTGCCTCACCAAAAAGGAAAAAAAAAATGTATTTTCTCTTTCTTCCTTACATTCTGCCTCCCTCCAACTCTTTCTTTTTTTCTTTCTTTCCTTCCCTCTTTCCTTCCTTTCTTTCTCTCTTTCTTCCTCTCTCTCTCTCTCTTTCAATTTGTTTTGCATGACTACAGATATATATATATATGTATATATATATATATATCTGTAACATACTTTGTTTCTCTTGCTTTCTCAGTAGTTGGGAAACGGGAGAAGGAGAAGAAAATTCAGAAATGACCATTTGATCAGTTCTCACCAAAGAGCTGTGAGTTTCAAGGTTCCCTGGTTAAAAACAAAAAAACAAAAAAACAAAACAAAACAAAACCAAAACCCACAACCCAACAACTCATAAGTTTCTCCTGTAGGTCCATGCAAATCAGTGGGTATAGGAAAAGTACAGAGGCAATCTAGTTTAGTTGCTACCTGGTCTTTTCATATGGAAAGCAATGCAAACTCTCATACACTTTACAAGCTGTAAATAAACCTACTGGAAGCTTTGTGTTGGGTCATTCAGTCGTGTCAACCAATGGACCATAACATGCCAATGGCATCTATGGGGTTTTCTTGGCAAAGATACTAGAGTGGATTGCCATTTCCTTCTCCAGTGGATTAAGGCAAACAGAGGTGAAGTGACTTACCCAGTATAAATGTCTGAGGCTGCATTTGAATTCAGGTCTTCCTGGCTCCAGGCCCACTGAGCTATCTAGCTGCCTCCACTCAACCTTAACTAGGTTTAAAATGATTCACTCTGAATGAGCTATCTGAAAGGCACTTACCCTTTACAAAACTTAAATTTCATCTAAATGGGATGCACCTTTTCATTTCTATTATTTGCCTCTCCTAGACAGAAAATTTGCCAAAGTCTGAAAGGGGCACATCTTTACATGTGAAAGCAGGGGGCTGGACCAGCCCGTCTCTGAAGTCCCTTCTTGCTAGGTTGATGGTCCTGTCTGATGTATTGAATTAATAATTGGCATTTATATGGTGCAGTGGTTCTCAAACTTTTTTGGTCCTGAGACCTATTTATACTCTTAAAAATTGATGTGGATTTCAAAGAGCTTTTGTTTATGTGGGTTACTGACATTTAATGTATTAAAAATTAAAACAGATAAAATGTTTAAATGTCTACTTCTAAAATAACAATAATAAATCTATTATATGTTAATACATATAACATACTTTCAAAAACATAACTATATTTTCTAAGACAAGAAAATTAGTGAGAAGAGTAGCATTGTTTTACATATTTTTGCAAATATTTTTAACGTCTGACTTAATTGAATACAGCTGGATTTAACTACTTCTTCAGTGAAGTGGAGCAGTAGAAAGAACCCTGGACCCAGAATCAGAAAGACCTGAGTTCAAATCCAGCCTCAGACCTTACTAGCTGTGTGACCCTGGGCAAGTTACTTAACCTCTGTTTGCCTCAGTTTTTTCATCTATAAAATGGGGATAATAATAGCACCTACCTCTTAGGATTGTTGTGCAAATCAAATGAGACAATATTTGTAAAAATATCTTAGCACAGTGCCTGGCACATATAATATTATAAAGTGCTTAGAATAATATTTGTCACATAGCAGGCACTATGTAAATGCTAAATATTATTATTGTTGTTATCATCATTATTATTCTGTATTCAATCTATTGAGATGTGTTGCTTTGGTTGAAGTATATGAGAAAAATCTGGCCTCACACAGATATATAGTTGGAAAATGGAGGAATATTTGAATAACCTTTTCAAATAATCATGGATATTCTTCTTTGATACTCCATAAAAACAGCAAGTGGTTAGTTGCAATGTGGGCTTTGAAATCATAGCAATGACCTTTTGATGTTCTATTACTCGAAAATTCATTGGTCTATCTTGCACTTTGAATGGATCTTTTTACCTATGCATGATTTTTTAAAATAGTTTTTGTTAGTTAATATTGAACAGTTTGTGTTTCTTGGTGATAAGTTCACAATTAAAAATTTAAAAGTCAAAAATTCACATTACAGGAAATAAAATAGGCAATTTTGGCTACATGAAATTAAAAAGTTCTTGCACAACAAAACCAATGCAGCCAAAATTAGAAGGAAAACAGGAAACTGGGAAAAGATTTTTGCAACAAAATTCAAAGACTTCTCATTGATTGTTATGATTACAAACACCATAGATTATCACTTAAGCTCCTTTACAGTATGGCTGCATCTTATCTTTTTTTTTTTTTTTAAATTCTACTACATGATTGAATGGAAAGAGCCCTCACTCTGGAGAAATCCTGGGTTCAAATCCTGATTCTGGCCATGCATGATTTTACAAAATCATGTTACAACATCATGCATTGGTCATTTGGAAAATACTGGCTCACTGAGTTATACAGAGTTTCTAAAAGTTGACACATTTTCATCACATAACACATATATTTTTAAAAACCACATTCATGAATATCACCACTGATCTCATCAGAAAAATCTCTGAGTATTGGGAAGCTATCAAGATTACTGTAGCGGATACAAGTTTCCCCCATTTTTGCTTGAAAGCTCAAATTTTATCATTGGCGACAAATAGTTGTTTTTCTTGAAGTGACAGGCTCATTTTGTTCATTTTAGAGAGAAAATGTGTGAGAAATACCCAAGCCTGAATGACCATAGTTTGTCACTTGTTATTTTAAATAAAAATGGGATCTCAAGCAGGTGTACCAATGCTTTTCCTTGAGACAACCATAGTACTTTAATATTCAGTAGAAGCATTTTATGCATGCTCCCCATTTCATCACATGGAATATTTAAAAGACCTACATTGATTTATTCTATTAAAATTATTAAATATAATTTTAAATAATAAAAAAGGTATTAAGATTTAATGAAATTAGTCATTTTTATTGCTTTATGAAGAACATTCTTAAATAAAACTGGAATTTAAAAAAAACTGCAAGTGTGTAGTGGTAAAGAATCTGATGACTATTGGTAGAGTTTGGTGACATTACCTTGGTTCTTGCCAAGGCACCAGCAGTTTTACCTTGACCTATCAGTACAAAGTTCAACACAGTTGTTCTAGGAGAAACAATGAGATTCCAAAAAGTTATTCAACATTTTGAATATTTCAAACATAGTACTTGTGTTTGTTGCCAAGCATTCACATAAAAGAAAATTTTCCATGAACAAGAGGAAGTTGGTGCTGATACTGGAAAATATGAGCAAAACAGTAAGTCTGGCCACACCTTTGGATTTATCCATTTATAAGGCAAAAGTACAATTCTGTGGACAAGATATTAAGCCACTCTTCATGTCTGTAGCTAACTCTTTAATTCACACATTATGTAAACTCTGATGTATACTTGTGAGAAAAAGTCAGTGAATAAGGCAATTAACATATTAGTATTATTATGAAAATCTTTTTGACCTCCTGGATCCCCCAAAAGGGTCTTAGAGACCCCAAGAAGACCTTTGCAAGACACTTTACAAATATTATCTCATTTTATCCTCACCACAATCCTGAGAGGTAACTGCTATTATTATCCTCAATAGGCACAGAGAAGTTACTTGCCCAGCATCACACAGTTAGAAAGAGTCTGAGGCCAAATCTGAACTCAAATCAGTCCACAGCTCTATCCACTGTATCACCTTTCTGCCTCTCATTCTTAGTTTAAATTTTAATTTCAAATGTTCTTTTGTTCAGATGTTCTAAAATACAAAATATTTTACATGGTGTCAAAAATAAGAGGCCTAGGAAAAGGAGAGAGGAAAAAATATCCATCAAAATGACATTTTTTTGGTGTAGTCCCAAGACTAATCTCTACTATTTATTTTGACAGCTTGAGGCATACACCTGTTATGCCTTATCAAACAAGTTTTCATCCATCTAAGATACTTTTAATTACATTCCAAGTTATATAATATAAACACCAAAAGAGACTTGTGCAATTGAGATTTATATCTTATCTTCAATAAAAAGATGATAAGTAAAATTAGCATTAACTATCTTTAGTTTAGTGTTTGTTTTTTTTGAGATTCCACCTTCAACTGATACTATACAAGTATATGAGAATTTGTTATTCATAGACTTAACTGCAGAAAAGGGCCCAATAATGAGGCATTAAACTAATTGTAAAAATTTGGCCATGCTAGGTGATCTCTGAGGTATGAGGTATAAATGAGCTCCTTGATGAATCAGAAAGGAAGCAATAAGAGAAAATTAAGAACTATGGGTTAGTGGTGACTTTTAAAGGTCAGCTCACTGGGTCCAGAGACAGACTGAAAGAGGAATCTAACTCCTGACAAATGAGTACGAGATTTTTGGAGACAGAAAAAGGGAAATTGTAAGAAACCATGTGAATTTAGGAAAACTGGAATCTAGACAACAGCCACCAAAAAAGGAGCCACATCTTTGAGAATGAGGCTGCGTGGGGTGAAGAACAGTGAAATGTGTCAGGACAGAAGCATGTTGGTGTAATGCACCACCCCCACTCCAACCAAGCAAAACCAAACAAAACAAAACCCAAACAACTATGGACCCTAAGGTATTAATTCTATATCTCCTCTCCCAACTTGAGCTCCTTTATGGGAATTTGAAACCTTTTCCTCCAGGCATGGGAGAACCTTTCTTTGTTTTAATGTTTGTCTTTATAAACAGTATTAAATACCACACTTGGTAGTCAGTGTGGTACACTTACTGGGAATACATTTGGTAGGAGGCAAGTGAGGGTGAAACCTCTCCAGAGAAGACATAGAGCTAGCTTTAACACTGACGTGTTTTGCCAGAAGCACTGTCTCTGGCTGGGGTCTCAAAGATGACAAAAAATAAAAACAAAAAGAATTACAGATCGTTTGATATTACTTCCCAGAGTGCGGATATACATCAGGAAATCTATCTGGGCAATGAGTCGGATGAGGGGCAAATAGGAATGGTCAAACAATGCTGATCACCATATCGCCCCCTTAACTGTACAAGGGGCACAGTACGAGGATCACAGCATGGTGATCCATTGTTAAAATTCTCAAAGGTGTGCAGTTCTATGTGCTTCAGTAGGAAGGTGTTCACAAATCTCTCAAAGAAATATGTTCCTGCTGTGCACATGACTTTTTTTGTTTTTTCTTATTTTATATGTAGGTTTACAATGTTTCTTTTTCTTTTCTTAGTACGCATTTAAGTTTTAGCATTTGTCTAAAAGAAAAAAAAAAAGAAACATGTTCCTTCCGCTACTCTCTACCTCATTCCATGGCACCACTAATAAAACCAAATAGATAAGACACATCAAAGGGGAAGATTTTGGCATCAAATAAAGAAAACCTTTCTAAGAATTAGAGCTGTTAGAAAAGGAATGAGCCTCCCAGGAGGTTGTGGCCCCCCTGTCTTTGGAGGTTTTCAAGCAGAGGCCAGATGTCTACTAATTGAGGATATTGAGAGGGGAATTCAGTGTAGGTATAGGTTGGACTAGATTCAGTGTCTGAGGTTTCTTCCAGTTCTGAGATTGTGAGATTTTGTGAGGATTAAAACACAATCTTTGCTGTCCACCTCAGGATTGCTGTTTGGTCGCCTATGCTCAGGAAAAAAAGCAGAAGAAGTATTTAGGTCATTGAGATCCAGTCTCAAGCTCACCTAGGCCAACATATATGTTGGCTGCTAGGTATTAGCAATTCAACATTTCTATGTGGGTGGGGGAAAAGGGTGCCTGCTTGTTCTTCACCTTTCATGGGAAATCCAGGGAGACAGACGGGAAGGAAGAGAATGAACTAGATGTTCTTAAACTTTTTTTCAGTCATGCAACCCTTCTCAGAATAACATCTTTTCTTGTCTGTTTTATGTGAGATAATTTACCCCATCCTACCTCTCCCTTTCTTCTTCTCCCAGTATAATTCTCTCTCACCCCTTAATTTTATTTTTTAGATATCACCCCTCCATCTTCAACTCACCCTCTGCCCTCTATCTATCTATCTATCTATCTATCTATCTATCTATCTATCTCTCTATCTATCCATATTTTTCCCCCTCCAACTACCCTAATACTGACAAAGGTCTCATGAGTTACAAATATCATCTTTCTGTGTAGGAATGTAAACATTTCAACTTTAATTAAAAGTTCCTTATGATTTCTCTTTCCTGTTTACCTTTTCAAACTTCTCTTGAGTCTTGTATTTGAAAGTCAGATTTTCTATTCAGCTCTGGTCTTTTCATCAAGAATGCTTGAAAGTCCTCTATTTCACTTAATATCCATTTTTTCCCTTGAAGGATTATACTCTGTTTTGCTGGGTAGGTGATTCTTGGTTGTAATCCTATCTCCTTTGCCCTCTGGAATATCATATTCCAAGTCCTGTGGTCCCTTAATGCAGAAGCTGCTAAATTCTGTGCTATCCGAATTGTGTTTCCACAATACTTGAATTGTTTCTTTCTGACTGCTTGCAATATTTTCTCCTTGACCTGGGAACTCTGGAATTTGGTTATAATATTCCTAGGAGTTTTCCTTTGGGTATCTCTTTCAGGAGGTGATTGGGGGATTCTTTCAATTTCTATTTTACCCTGTGGTTTGAGAATATCAGGGCAGTTTTCCCTGATAATTTCTTGAAAGATGATGTCTATTCTCTTTTTTTGATCACGGCTTTCAGGTAGTCCAATAATTTTTAAATTATCTCTCCTGGATCTATTTTCTAGGTCAGTTGTTTTTCCAATGAGATATTTCACATTGTCTTCTATTTTTTCATTCTTTTGGTTTTGTTTTACAATTTTTTGATTTCTCATAAAGTCATTAGCTTCCATTTGCTTCATTTTAATTTTTAAGGAAGTATTTTCTTCAGTGAGCTTTTGGACATCCTTTTCCATTTAGCCAATTCTGTATTTTAAGGCATTCTTCTCCTCATTGGCTTTTTGGACCTCTTTTGCCATTTGGGTTAGGCTATTTTTTAAGGTGTTATTTTCTTTAGTATTTTTTTGGGTCTCCTTTAGCAAGCTGTTGACTTGTTTTTCATGATTTTCTTGCATCACTCTCATTTCTTTTCCCAGTTTTTCCTCTACTTCTCTTACTTACTTCTCAAAATCCTTTTTGAGCTCTTCCATGGCCTGAGACTGATTTATATTTTTCTTGGAGGCTTTGGATGTAGGAGTTTTGACTTTGTTGTCTTCTTCTGGTTGCATGTTTTGATCTTCTTTGTCACCAAAGTAAGATAATATAGTCCGAATCTTTTTGCTCTATTTGCTTATGTTCCCAGCCAATTATCTGACTTTTAAATGCTTTGTTAAGATAGGGGCCTGCTTCCAATGTGAAGAATGTACTGTCCCAAGCTTAGGGGGTTTTGTGCAACTGTTTTCAGAGATACTTCTAGGGACCTGTAAATTTTCAGTTCTTCCAAGGTGGTACAGTCAGAGGCAAGGTGTTTACTCCTTTCTTGGCCTGTGCTCTGGTCTATGAGTGACCACAAGCACTCTTTTCTGCCTTGGAACCGTGAGGAGGATTCCCTTTCCACTTCTACCACAAGCTCCACCATGCCAGCACCCCTCCTTGCCCCAGGACCACTACCCAGAACTGCGACCCAGATCCTAGCACAGGCAAAGCAAGAGAATCCTGCCTCAGTGCCAGCAAAGAGATCCCTGAAATCCCCCTCTGATCAGCTGCTCAATCCCCCCTCCATCCGTGGGCCAAAAGCTCTGGAAGCAGCCACTGCCCTGGGGCTGTGCCAGGGCTGGGACCATGCTCCTCTCTCACCCCGATCTGACAGACCTTTCCTACTGACCTTCTAAGTTGTCTTTGGCATTTGTGGGTTGAGAAGTCTGGAAACTGCCACCAGAATAACATCTTAAAATGCATAAAATGAAGTACATAGGGTTACAAAAGAAATAAATTATATTAAAAACAGACATGCATGTGCATGCATTTGTATACCCATATACATGTGCATAGATACACATCTACACATACATGCACACACATGTCTACATACATACACACATATAAGAAGTTTATGGACACTAGACAAAGAACCTCTATTTTAATGGGGATGTAGTACTATGCCCCCATCCCTCAGACCCTCTGGAGGGAGGGGACCAAGGGACCACCCAGGTTTGCTGTGTTATCTCGAATTGCCAAGCTGTTCCAGGGTGAGTCATAACATGCATGGTCCACCAGAAGTGGCCACTGGTCCAACAGAACAAAAGGAAGGGCTTTGACTGTTTGCCACTATTCCACAATGTGATTACTGTGCCCTGGGACCAGAGTTCTAGAAGTAGAAGGGACCTCAGATGGGTCCAGTTGGGTCATTTTACAGATACGGAAATTGAATGGAATCACCTAGACAGGGTGGGGAAACTGTGACCTCAAGGCCATAGGTAGTGTGGCCAAAGTTTGGATGTAGTCAAAGGGCCACCATTGAGGACCTAGAGGTCAACTTGTGGCCTTGAGGCTGCAGGTTCCCCACTCCTGAAACAGATTGGGGGCAGTATTGTCATGGGCCCCTTTTCAGAGGCTTCTGAGTCCACAACCGTACTCATCAGGCACTAATTTCACCGAGGGGTAAATTTGGCTTTGCCCACAACCATCCAACCTTTAAGTGTTTGGGCCTGGAATCCAGACTGCAGAGAAATTGCAGCATCTGCTAGAGTTTGCTCTAGTAAGTTTCAGTATCCAGAACCAGAAACATGAAAAAGGGACCAGCAGACAGACCTAGGAGTGGTCTGCCTGAAAACAGTGTTGAGAAACCACCTGGGATGTGGTGGCAGTCATACTGAGTCTGGGGGAGAAAGGGCTGTTCTTAGAAAGGGACACAAGATACAGGTAGAAGTTGGCAGATTTAACACCTTCTGGGGTGGCCTGGCCAAGGAGGAGGAAAAGGAGGGGTGAAGGTCACCTTCTCCTGCTTTATTTCAAGGAGCAGGCTTTGTCTCCCATCCTCTCCCGTCAGGCCCCAGCTGCCCCTTCACATTCTTCAGGAGCTATTTTCAGTGACAGATCAGGGAGCCTCTGAGGACAGACACAGGGCCAACATGAGGACTGGGGCCAGTGGGTGGAGGGTTGCTGGGGATCTGGGCAGATGGGTGGGAATGAAAGACAAGTTGAGGCAGGGCCAGTCCCTGAGGACTTTGATGAGACTGTGTTCAGGTAATCAGTTAACCAGTCTTTTCTCACACATGTACCCAGCTCCTACTTGTTTACCCATCCCTGTTCTTAGATTCTGTGTGGGGACATAGATCTAGGCTCTTCCTTCAAGGAAATCTCAGTGTTTTTTAGGGGGAGGAGGTTGCATAGACAGAGAAAGAGCAGACCCAGACCTTGCCCTTCCTCAGTGATAGAACCAGGTTTCTGAGAGGAAGGAAGAGAGTTTATAGTCCTGAGGTTCCTTCCAAACATTTCCAGAAAAACTTTCAAGGTTCTAAGAAATGCTGTCCTCTCATTCCCGCCTGGCTGGGTCCTCAAGGTGCATCGGGTTAACCTGGCCCTGGAGTGACTCTGAGGATAACCTTCTATGAACTCAGGACTGGATGAAGAGCTAATCTAGGGGCTGAGAGGAAAGGATCGAAACACATTTTCAAATGAAAAAAGGGCTTTTGGCAGGAAATTAGTGACAGAGCTGGATTTCACACAGAGGCCCCCTGACCTCAGCCATAAGATCACAGACTCCCAGACGTCTTTTGCAGCAGATGCTCAGTAAATAATTGTATTGACTAATGATAATAATAATAATGATGATGATGATGATGATCTGACGTATGTTTGTTGTATTCTAACTTACGAAGCACATCCCCATTCAGCCTTCACTGAATTCTCACAAGTCCCTGGGGTGAAGAAGACAGGACAGAGATAATTCATCCCCTTTGACAGCAGGGGCAAATGAGGCCCAGAGAAGAAATGAGAACTTAGAGCCTCCAGAAGATAGACAGTCAGAAGACAGACAACTGAGGAGGAGGCTTTGCAACAAAAGGATAAAGGGAAAGAGGACAGAGTTTAAGAAGAAAGCCCTGATCTCTTGGGTGTGGATGGGAAAGATTTCTCTGAGCTAACCTGGGTCAGGGCTGTGCCAGGCCCTGAGAATTCTTGAACCACAGCTCTGGGAGGAAGCCAGGCTCAGGCAGTGCCCTGCTGGCTGCCCTTTTGGCACTGATCCATCGGGCTCCTTATCCCCAGGTACGCACTTTGTGAAGCCTTTGCCCATGACCCTGGCAAGAGTTCAGTTTGTTTCTGTGGAGTGTTAGTGGCTTTGTTCCAGCTATGTTAGGCAATCAGTGATGCACGTTGCCTCGGCCTTGCAGCTCAGACCTTGAGGATGAACACCCCTCCCACTCAGAGTCTTTCAGCATTCCAGGTTTGGGAATGTGGTTCTGGGTGTGTAAGCATGTGCATCTATGTACTTCTATTTGAATGCACCTGTGCGCACATGGAGGAGTTATACATCTGAATGTGTGCATATGTGTAGGCATGCACCTGGGTAGAGTGAAAGCACGTCCATGTGAATACACATTTGTATAGTATGTGTTCAGCATGTATACATATACATGTGTGGGAATGCTAACGTGTGCCTGCCTATATTTGTAGGCATTCACGGTGTGGAAGGAAGAGCCCTGGCTGTGATTCCAGCCTTGGTTTTATCACTTGGGATGTGACTTTGGGGAAGCCACTTTACCCAACTAGGCTTCAGTTTCCTTTTCTGTAAAATGGGGATGAACATCCTTGTTGTATTTCCCTCATAAGGATGACTTTAAGGAATAGAAGAGAGACTAGATGGGAGATTTGTTTTTCAGCTCTGTACACATGGTTCTACAAGGAGGCAGGGAGGTATTGGAGTGGATAGACTACTGGACCTGGAATCAGGAAGACCAGAGTTCAAATCCTGCCTCAGACATCTACTAGCTGTGTGACCTTGGGCAAATCACCTAAGCTCTGTCACAAATGAGGATAATAATAACAACTACCTTTCAGAGTTGTTGTGAGGATCAAATGAGATATTTAGTGCCTAGCACATAGTAGGCGCTATATAAATGCTAGCTATGATGAGGTGATAATTTGGTGGACATTGTCATCATCTGTGCAGATACTCTCAAATCACAGTCAGTCAATAAGCATTTATTAAGCTGTATTAAGCAATCCAGAGGGAAGGTGTCAGAATTAAGAACAGTTTGCACTTTGCCATCCTGTGTGACTCTTATCCACGTCCTCCCCATAGATACTCTACAGGGAGTCCCTCCAAGGTGCTTGGGGCCCTTTGTCTGCATCCCTGGACAATGAGCCCATAGCTCTGGAGCTGTCCTTTGGTTGGCTGTCTTCCTCTGCCTGCTTAATCAGCTCACATCCTTTACCAGTTATCCATTTGTCTGATGACAGCTTTACTTCATGTCTCCCATGCAATTCGTCTTTAGTAATAATAGCAGAGTCTGCTCACGCCCTCCAGGTGTGACCCACAATCTTGATTCCTCCAAGATTGTGGTATTCTGGGACCTATGGTTATTTAGGAAGAATATAGAACAAAGTTCTGTGAAGTTTGGATTCAGGTGACAGGGCCACACTTGAGGACCTAGAGGGCAGTATGTGGCCTGGAGGCCACAGGTTCCCCATCCCTGCGACCTTTGACTTCTGGGAGTGATGCACATTAAAGCTGAAAAACATGTTTGGGAAAGGTTGTAAAGGGCATTAAATGCCAGAGGAGTGTGTATCTGACCCTAGAGAAAAAAGGGAACCATTGGAATTTATTGAGTTGGGGAGTGACACAATCATGCCCAAAGTTTAGGAAAATCACTTTGATAGATGGGTGGAGAATGGATTGGAGGCAGGAAGACTTGGGGAAGTTACTGAAATAGTGTAGGTCATGGTGGATGGGCACCTGAATTAGGTCAGGTAGCTGTGTTAATGGAGAAAAGGAAATGGATATGACATATTGCAGATGTAGAATATGGCCTCAGACATTTACTTGCTGTGTGAAACTGGGCCACACACAACTGCTGTTTGCTTTAGTTTCCTCAACTGTAAAATGCGATAATAATAGCACCCACCTCTCAGGGTTGCTGTGAGGATCAAATGAGATAATATTTACAAAGCATTTAGCTCAGTGCCTGTAGGAGCTTAATAAATGCTTGTTTCCTTCCTTCCTTCCTTCCTTCTTTCTTTTGATTCAGGGAGAAATTTGGGGTCATTACAATGATATTACACATTATTTCATTTGATCCTCATAAGAACCCTGTGAGATAGTCAGGTCAGGTCTTATTAGTTCTATTTGCAGATGAGAAAACTGAGGTTGAGTGAGGATAGGTGACTTGCCCAAGGTCACACAGCTGGTAAGTAATGGGAGTAGGATTCAAACACATTCTGTCTGTCTCTTTCTCTCTCTGTCTTTCTCTCTTCTATGCCCATATGCTTGTGTCTTTGGATTTGCCTGTCTCTGTACAGATAGGTTACATGGGTATGTGTGTGCGTGAGCCCCTACGCACTACTGCTCAGGGCTGTCAGGCAGCTCCTTGCAGTATAAACTCTCTGTTATCCCAGGGAAAAGGTCAGAGCCAGCGTCAATCCTGCCTTTACAAGGCCAACTCCTTGGGCAAAGCCTGGGCTGATGGTCAGTTGGGGGCTGGGATTGGGTCTGGCTCAAACAATCCCTTTCCGCTTTTCACCCTCCCAGTATCATACAGCTCTAGAAACAGGTGGGTGAGGAACTGGGGAGAGTGGTAGGGAGAGAGTACAGATTTCTGGGAAAAGCCAGAGCTGAGGAGGATGAGCTAAGCTGTTAGATGTGACCACAGCAACGGCCTGAAAACTGAAGCCAAAACCCTAGGTTTAGATTCCAGGCCCTTCTGAGCAACATTTACAGTAACAAAGAGTACTTCATTGTGTATGAGATGAGACTCAAAATGATGCTTGGGCTCTATGTCTATAGAATTCAGGGGTTCTTAAGATTTTGGGGGTCATGGACCCCTTTAGCAGTCTGTTGAAATCTATTGGACTACTTCTTGGAGTAATTTTTTAAAAATTCATAATTCAAGGAAATGTTAACTTTCAATCAGTAGTTAGTAAAAAAAAATATATCATATATACATGTTTCCATCTAAGACCCCCCAAATTTTTCCAGAGTCTAGGAACCCCAGGTTAAGAATGCTTAATCTAATAATAATTTTTTCACATTCTGTTCCTCAAAACGGCCCACTCAGAAGGATGAAGGCCTGGGATTAGTATCCCTATTTGACAAATAGAGAAGTTGAGGCCCAGAGAGAGTCGAGGACTTGTTTAAAGTCATGAAAGGGTCAGTGCCCGAGCTGGGACTAGCTAGGACCTACGCTTCAAACTAGGCCTTTAAGCCTAGTCGACCAACCAAAAAAAAAAAATCAAACACTCATCTGTAGCATTTGTTGATTCTTAAGGTGTAAATGCTCACACTGAAAATTGAATAATCATCTCTCAAGAGTGGGTTCCAGCCGACTCCAGCACACCCCTGGTTGGAGGAGGCCTCCAAGGCCACCTAGTCTAAATTGTACCTGAATAAAGACCTTCTTTGTAACCTCCGGAACAAATGTTCAGCTGGTTCTTGCTTGAAGATGGCTAGTGTGGTAACCTGAGGCTGAGCATTCCACTTTTGGATAACTCTACCCAGGGTTCTTCACTTGGGGCCTGTGATCTTGTTTATTAAGTGTTTTAATAACTGTATATTCATATAATTTGTTTCCTTTGTAACCTTACATACTTTATTTTGTGCATTTAAAATCATGACATCACCAGACTGCCCAAGGGGTCCATGAGACCACAAGAGGCTCAGAACTCCTGCTCTGGCCCGAGCTGTAACTAATTGAGCTGGGTCTTGGAGAAGTAGCTAAGGTGACCACCCCTGTGTGTGTTTGAGATGGAAGCTGGGGAAGCTCAAAGCCAGAGGGTTCAAAGTAGGGGAGGGTTTGTGGGTGGAGAGGAGGAAGAGGGACCAGTAGGACCTGAAGCAAGGATGTAGACATGGTGGAGTGAATGATAAAGGAGAGGTAGTTGCTTAATGGTGGTGGTGATAGAAGGAGGGTCTGAACATGGCATCCTGACCCTCTTTGTCAGGAGGTATGAGAGGAGGAGCCAGCTTTGGAGAGGGTGCCAAGAGTTATCATCTGGAAAAAGCTATGTTTCAGCGAATACCAGAAGATGGAAGGGATAGGAGAGAAAGAGATCTGATTATTATAGATTTACACATGCAAGAGACCTTAGAGATTATTTATTCTAGCCCCCTCATTTTACACATGAGGAAACAGGACCAGAGGAGTGAAAATACTTGCCCAAAGTCACACAGAGAGTAGGTATCAGAGTGAACTGAGGTGCTCTCACTTTAACTCTAGTGATCTTTCCTTTGCACTTTAGTGACCTTTGTATTACATCATCATGAAAATATCTCAGAGGAATAAGTGGAAAGAGATAGCAGAAGAAGTTAGTGACTGGGGGTCGTCTAGGACCAAGTTTACTAAGTGGGATGGTGGTTGATAAGATCAGTGGCAAATTACCTTTATTGCTGCTCTTGGAAGCTGATCTCACTCTAATTCCCTGATCTCAAGTGGCCTCCTTGGTGAGGCAACCACGATTAGGTAGCTCAGTGGGAAAGGATGGGGAGTGTAGTCTACCTGCCCCAAGAGGAAGATGCCTGGGGAGATGGATATGATGCCAATACGGGTAAGCAGCTGGGCCATGAGAGGGCAAGGGACAGGATGGAAGCCTTGAGTGTTCTGGGCTGGGCCTGACTTAGTCCTGTCCCAGTTCAGGTTGGATACTGGAATAAAATGAGATACCTGAAGATCATTCAGCAATGAACAAAGGGAGATTTAATTAGACAGAGCACAAGGATATTTAGCAAGGGAACACCTCAAGTGAATTCAGCTGAGCAAAGCTGGCTGAATTTTCCATCCTTTCCCAAAGCAAAGCAAAATTTCAGAGAGAATTCTTGTAGCCCCTTGTACTTTTTTTTTTTTGCACTTAGATGATAAGGAAACAGTTTTGAGCCTTTTGTCCCTTGAGCCACCAAATCTTGAGGATAGTTTCAATACCTTCTAAGGAAAACCTAGCCTAACCTGCATGGGGGCAGGGGTTAGGATATTGCTCCTGTTACATCCTATACATTGTTATCTGAAGTACAGCCTTAGTCGCTCTGTGGTAGTATGGTTCCTTTTCTCTAACTAAATCTGCCTTTCTCTGTCTTCTGTGCAAATGAAACTATGAAGAACCAGTTTAATCCCTCTTCCTCACATCACCTAGCCCTTGATCTAATTATCATGATCCCACTAAGACTTCTCTTGTCCTGCCTAAAGATCTTCAGTTTCTTCATCTGCTCCTCATAGCAACATGATCTTGAGACCTTTCATTTTCTGGTTGTTCTCCTTTGGAAGTTTGCTTATTAATGACCTTCCCAAAATGTGGTTCTCAGAACCAAATACAGCATTTCAGATGTGATCTAACTAGGGCAGCTATTGCAGATCTAGAAAAACCTTTCTTGTTGTGGGTTCTATGTTTTTTCTTTTAATGTAGCTTAAGATCACATGACTTTTTTAGTTGCCATTTCACACAATTGACTCAGATCGAATTTGAAGTTCCAGATCTTTTTTCAGACAAAATGTCTCTGCCATCTTCTATTTATAGAGTTGGTTTTTATTTTGAATCCAGGTAAAATTCATAATTATCCTTATTAAATTTATCTTATTAGATTAAGTTCAGACTTCTAGCGTGTCATATCTTTTTGGACTCTATTTTCCAACATACTCCTCCCACATCTGGGTCATATTTGGTAAACAAATCATCTAGGCCCTTGTCCCAAGTTATTGACAAAACCATTATGTAATGCAGGGCCAAGGACTATGAACGGCTGGCTCCCTAGGTCATTCCACTTGAGACCTGTTTCCAAGCTGACATAAAATCATTAATGGTGGCTTTTTCGGTTTTAGCAATAAAAATAGTTCTAAATACACCTGATTATATTGTCTTTTAGCCCACAGTTTTCCATCTTACTGATAAGAATAGCATGAGAGTCCTTTGTAAAATACTTTACTAAAATCTAGCTAAGCTCTATGGCGACCTAAAGAGGCTTTGCAGAAGAATTACATGAGGAAATAATACAAAACAAAAAAACTTTTATTTGGTGTATTTTAACTCTCAAGGCGAACTTTGTGGCTGAAATGGAAGTAAACTCAACTGGCAAGTGAATGGCTGCCAAGGGTGAGAGATGAAAATATCAAAGACGATCCTGAGATTAAGAGGCTGGGCGACTGGTCATTAGTAGAAAGAGAGGGGGAAAGGCAGATATCTGATAAGCCTTCACCGAAACGCTCAAGAGTCTTTTCGAAAGCTCAGAGAACCTGAGAGAGCAGGCATTGTCATGGGTCTACTAAAAGACGCTACACTCTATGAGGCAGAGTTGGAATGCTGCCCTGGAGTATAACTACCTTTTTAGGATGCTATCTTCCAAATGTTCCAGGGGAAATCACTGAAACTTGGACTAGGAACATATTGTTCTTCGCCTGTTTCCCTGCCTCTGAGGTCATCAAAGTATGCCCGATAAACCCTAACAACCCAGGATGAACTTCCCTGAATTTAGGATTGCTCCTGCTGGCAGGACAGTGGTAGGGTACAGTATCTAGAGCCTGCAACTTTACTCTGTTTCTTCGGTACTGATGCCCCAGGTTGCGAGCATTGAATAAGCCACTTAGACAAGTAGGGATCCCCCTCCCACGGCTGTTAAGATGTTTTGGTTTGGATTTCTCATTCTTTTCATTGGGTAGGATCAGTGTGCTCTTGGGGATAGGATGGACAGTAACTTCCCCTAAGTCTCCTGGGAATTCCCACTCTGGGATGGATGTCCAGAGACACCCAGCTCTGAAACCTCAAGTTTTCTGCTCCACTTGACTGAGGGCTGGCCTGCAGAAACCGCCAGGGTGAAGCAAAGTGGTCAGAGCCAGAGGGAAATTTCAAAAGGCAGCTAGCTCATAGCAACATGATCTTGAGACCTTTCATTTTCTGGTTGTTCTCCTTTGGAAGTTTGCTTATTAACAACCTTCCCAAAATGTGGGTAAATAAATTTTTTCCCCTCTCTGGGCCTCAACTGCTCAGTCTATAGAAAAACAGAGTTAATTCATTCCAAGAGGTGGGGAATACTGCATATACTGTCAATCCTGGTTAATATGTTGACTAGTTTTGTTGAACTGCTACTTTTTTCTCTCTTTTTAAAAAAAAAACATTTTATTTAAAAAATTTTAATAGTATTTTATTTTTTCCAAATTACATGTAAAAACAATTTTTTCAATTTTTTAACATTTTTATTTAAAGTTTTGAGTTCCAAATTCTATCCCTCCCATCCCCACTCCCTGAGATGATTAAGCAATCAGATGTAGGTTACACATGTTCAATTATGTAAAACATTTCCATGTTATTCATTTTGTACAAGAAGACTCAAATAAAAGAAAAAAAGAAAGAAAGTGAAAAATAGCATGCTTCAGTCTATATTCAATCAATATCAGTTCTTTCTCTGGTGGTAGATAGTATGCTTCATCATTAGTCCTTTGGGATTATCTTGGATCATTATATTGCGGAGAACAGCTAACTCATTCCCAGTTCTTCATCATACAATATTGCTGTTACTATGTACAACGTTCTCCTGGTTCTGTTCACTTCACTATGCATCAGTTCATGTAAGTCTTTCCAGGTTTTACTGAAATCATCCTACTTGTCATTTCTCATAGCACAATAATATTCCATCACAATCATATACCACAGCTTGTTTAGCCACTCTCCAATTGATAAGCATCCCCTCAATTTCCAATTCTTTGCCACCACAAAAAGAGCAGCTATAAATGTTTTAGTACAAATAGGTCCTTTTCCTTTTCTTTTGATCACTTTGGGATACAGACCTAGTGGTGGTATTACCGAGTCAAAGGGTACACACAGTTTTATACCCCTTTTAGGCATAGTTCCAAATTGTTCTCCGGAATGTTTGGATCAGTTTACAACTTGACCAATAACTTGTGTCCCAATTTTTCACAGCCCCTCAAACATGTCATTTTTTCCTTTTCTGTCATCTGATAGGTGTGAGGTAGTACCTAATAATTGTTTTAACTTGCATTTCTTAAAATCAATCTAAATCAATAGTGATTTAGAGTGTTTTTTATATTACTATAGATAGCTTTGATTTCTTCTTCTGGAAATTCCTGTTCACACACTTTGACCATTTATCAATTGGGGAATGACTCACATTCTTATGAATTTGAATCAGTTCTTTCTATATTTAAGAAATGAGGCCTTTATTAGAGAAACTTACTGTAAAATTTTCCCCCAGCTTCCTGCTTTCCTTCTAATCTTGGCTGTACTGGTTTTGTTTGTTAAACCCCTTTTAAATTTAATGTATCCATTTTATATCCTGTAATGCTTCCTATCTCATTGGGTCATAAATTCTTCCCTTATCTATAGATTTGACAGGGAAAACATTCCATGCTCCCCTAATCTGCTTACATCACCTTTTATGTCTAAATCATGTACCTATTTTGACCTTATCTTGGTATACAGTGTGACATGTTGATCTATACCTAGATTCCGCTAAACTGCTTTCCAGTTTTCCCAGCAATTTTTGTCAAATAGTTCTTGTCCCAGAAGCTTGGATTTTTGGGTTTATCAAACACTAAATTATTATGGTCATTTACTACTGTGTATTGTATACCTATTCTATTCCACTGATCCACCACCCTGTTTTTTGGCCGTACCAGATTGTTTTGATGATGACCACTCTGTAATACAGTTTGAGATCTGGTACTGCAAGGCCACCTTCCTTCACATATTTTTTAAATTAATTAATTTATTTTTGGTTTTCAACATTCACTTCCACAAGATTTTGAGTTCCAAATTTTGTCCCCAACTCATCCCTCCCCTGACCCCAAGATGGCATGCATTCTGAATACCTCTTCCCCTAATTTGTCCTCCTTTCTATCTCCCTGCACCTTCTCTTATCCCCTTCCCCTTCAACTTTCCTGTAGGGCAGGATAGATTTCTGTACCCCATTTCCTGTATATCTTATTTCCCAGCTGCATGTGAAAACAATTTTTTTTAACATTTGTTTTTAAAACTTTGGGTTCCAAATTTTCTCCCTTCCTCCCTCCCCACCCACCCTCATTGAGAAGGCAAGCAGCTCGATACAGGTTATACATGTGTAGTCATGCAAAACACTTCCATAGTAGTCAAGTTGTAAAAAAATAAGTATATTTCCCTTAATCCTATCCTGCCCCGCATTTATTCTATTCTCTCTTTTAACCCTGTCCCTCCTTAGAAGTGTTTGCTTCTGATTATCCCCTCCCCCAATCTGCCCTCCCCTCTATCATCCTCCTGCTCTCTTATAGATTTCTATACCCAATTGAGTGCCTCCACATATTTTTTCATTGACTCTCTTGGCATCCTTGACCTGTTTGTCTTCCAGATGAACTTTAATAATTTTTTTTTGGTAGTCTGATTGGTATGGCACTTTATAAGTGAATTGATTTTGGTAGAATTGTCATTTTCATTATACTGGCTGTTTACCTACGAGCAATTAATCTGACTTTATTTGTGTGAAAAATATTTCGTAATAGAATAGAACCACAACTTGTCCCTGGGCCAGAGGTCTTGATGTGAGTGGCTTGTTCCAAACCAGGGCAGGACTCCAGGTTCCCCAAGATTTTCAGGACATTTTATACCACAATCATTTCCAAATATACATCTTGGCATCCAGATCCCCACTTAGCCTGAAACAGTCACAGGATGAGAAGCCTTGTCTTTTGCTATTCTTCTTCCTGCTCCCCCCACATCACCCTGGAACCTCAGGGCTTTTTATCAGTCCTGCCATTTCTGCTTAAGGCATATGTGTTCACTCTTCCTTTTCTTCCAAAAGCTGACTCTTAATTATCTGTTAAAAAGTACCTGCAGCCACTTTCTCCATGAAACCTCCTTTACCCTGTATACCCAAACCTATAGAGATCGCTTCTCTCCTCTGAATTCCTGTAGGAGCTACTGTGGGTATCCCAGCTTAGGGATCTAACCGTCCTCTATTTTGTGTGTGTGTGTGTGTGTGTGTGTGTGTGTGTGTGTGTAGGCATGTGAGTGCGAGCACACACGTGTGCATGTAAGTGCCCTCACACAGTACTTCCCATCTCTTTGAGGCTCATTTTGAGTACTTACTTTAAACTTAATACACAAGAATTAAAAACAAAGATTATACATAAAACACTTGACTTCTGATGTTAGTTTGTGTAAGACTGTGTATATTAACTTGAATAAAATAGTAACAAAAACATTCTGTTTGCTTCCATGTCCCCTTCTTTGCCTTTTTTCTTAGGTTTTCCCTAATTTTGTTAGTGTTATTATTCATTCATTCAACAAGCATTTATTAAGCACCTACTAGATGCAGGTCAATGTCCTATGCCCTTAGGATACAAAGTAAAAACAAAGACAAAAACAAAACAGTACCTACCCTCACATTCTATTGGAAGCAACACATACACACATATGTCAATACAACATAAAGTAATTTTGATCCGAGGAGGACATTAACATTTGGAGGATGGGCAGAAAAGTTCTCTTGTAAGAAGTGACATGAGCTGAGCCTTGAAGAAAAATCAGAATTGTAAGAGGCAGAAATGAGGCAGGGATGAGAATGGGAGAGAGCAGAGGCAAAGGCAGAGAGGTAGAAGATAGAATCATGTATATGGGGAGCAAAATGTCTAAGGGAAAGATGTGCTTGACACAAATCAATGTGTTGAATGAAATATTGGCATGTCAGTTTGCAGAGTGAAGAAAATGGAATGATAACAATATTGACACCGTCATGGAGTTCAGATACTAGTGGTGGTGGTGGTGGGAGGAATAAGACATTAACACGTCTAGTTATATTATCTGTGCTTTGGAGAACTGTAAAACAATGCTAAGTGAGATGTATGGGGGAAAGCTGTCACTCTTAGGGGGCTGTGAGTGGAATCAGAGAAGGCTTCCTAGAGGAAGTGACATTTGAGTTGAGCTTTAAGGGATGGGTAGGAATCCAGCAGGTAAAGATGGGAAGAGAGTCTATTCCAGCCCTAAGGAACAGTATTGGAAAAAGCATGAAGGTAGAAGAGCATAGGGCATGTTAGGGAAACAGAATACTCTAGTTTGTCTGGAGTACATGGATTTGAATTATATGAAATGAGGCTAGAAGGATAAGGTGGTGGAGAGTTAGATTGGGGACGGTCTCGAAAGGAGTTTCAATTTTACTTGGTAGGCAATAGGGAGCCATGGAAAAGTCTTGAGCAAAGGTGTAACCTGACCAGATCTATGTATGCATCACAAAAAGATTATCCTGGCAAGAGGATGAAAGATTAATTGGAGGGGATAGAAGAAAGTGCAGATAGGAGAGAGTGTTAGGAAGGTTCAGACATGTAATAATGAGTACA
Organism: Vombatus ursinus; assembly: GCF_900497805.2. Classification (NCBI taxonomy): domain Eukaryota; kingdom Metazoa; phylum Chordata; class Mammalia; order Diprotodontia; family Vombatidae; genus Vombatus; species Vombatus ursinus. The sequence goes on from NW_020954598.1 coordinate 20,458,606, forward strand.
TATATTGGAGTGGTAGTAATGGGAATAGAGAGGAGGGGACAGATGTTGGAATGGATAGAACTTGGTAACTAATTGGATTTAACAGTGGGAAAAGGAAAAAAGTCAGAGATAATCTCAAGGTGTCTAATGTGGGAGACAAGGTGAATGGTGATATCAGAGACAGAAGTAGTGAAGACAGAAGGAATAGCAGATTTAGGCATTAATATAAGGAGCTTAGGTTTGAGGCGTTGCTGGGACACCCAGGATTGTGAAAGCAGTTGGAGGTATAGATCTGGAGCCCAGAAGAGCAATCAGGACTGAGTATGTAGATTTAGGGGACATCAACATCAAGGTGGTAGTGGAAATTAGAAAAGGGAATGAGATTGATGAGGGAAGCCATGTTGAGAGAGACCAGAAGTCAGAGGAGCGATCCTCAGGGAGGACTCACGTCAAGAGTTGAGGAAGAGGAAGAGGAGCTGGTGCAGTGGTCTCTAGAGGAGGGTAGGAGCATAAATCCAAGGGGTGTCTGACCAATCAACTGGAGGCTGGGAAGATGGTTGCCTCAGACTGTCCCTGACTCAGTCAAGTGTGGGGCTCGTCTCCCGATACAGTCGTACCTACTCTTTACTCATTAATCTCTACCCCCAATTTCCCAATTCTGCCCCTTCCTGCCAATGTGAGAAGTCTCAACTTCTCTCACTTCTGCAGTGGGAGTGGCACTGGGAACCTCAGGGAAAACCTAAGAAAAAAGGCAAAGAAGGGGACATGGAAGCAAACAGAATGTTTTTGTTACTATTTTATTCAAGTTAATATACACAGTCTTACACAAACTAACATCAGAAGTCAAGTGTTTTATGTATAAGCCCTTCGTTGCAACTATAACCTAGCTACAACCCTGGCACCCAGTGCTGTAGCTGCACAGGTGCCATGGAGAAAATCCCCCATCCCCCCTAGATTATTTCGTGACTGTGGTTGTGGCAGGTGTCCCTCAGAGGGTGAGATCTGGGAGTGGTGGCTGGTGAGAACCCCACTGTCATTTTCATCGTGTGTGGGGCAGAGTGGGTTGAACCGGGTAAGTAAGATATAAATGGGCTGCAATATGCTTGGTGGAGCTCCCATTACATCCGTTTTACCTCCGGACCTGCCCCTTAGAAACCGTCAAGGACACCACCGTCCTATTCCCACAGGTCCACAGCCTCTATGCCATCCTCAGCTCCTCAGTCTCACTCACCCCTAAAAAACCAATCGATGCCAAGTTTTCTTGTTTTTACCTACACACTACCTCTTGCTTCTGTCTCTTCTGTCTGCACAGTTACCACACTGGTTTGGGGTCTCATCTCCCCAAGTCTGAATGTTTACAATAGCCTCCTCATTGATCTAACTTCCTCAACTATCCCCCACCCCTGCTCTGATGTACCCTGCACATCGGTGCCAAAGTGATTTCCCTCAAGTGCAGATCTGACCACATCATTCCCCTACTTGATAAACTCCGCCGGCTTCCTTTTGTTTCTGAGATCAAATATAATCATCATCATAGTAACCATAATAGCTACATTTAACGCAGTACTTTTATCTCATCCTTTAAAATTGTTTATTTTTGTATAACTTTTATAATGAACATATTTGTAGAGTAATACATGTTTATAACTTGTAGATAAACAAATATGAATATTTGGGGGGATGCCCAAACATTTTTTACTGAAGACATGTACAATCAAAAAAATGTGGAGACTATTGGTTTCGTAGTGAGGGAGACAGAGATGGAGCAATAGAGAAGTATGAGGAAAACAGTGTAGTATCTCTAAAATCAGAGAGGGAGAAAGAGTATCTATCCAGTAAGAGGTTTTTTTTTTTTTCAACATTGTCAAAAACTATAGAGAAATCAAGGAGGATGAGGACCGAAAGAAAAAAGACCATCAGATTTGTTGAGTAAGAAATCCTTGATGACTTTTGAGGGACCAATTTTGGCAGATTGATGGGAGGAAGAAGCCAGACTGCAAGGAGTTAAGGACAGAGTGGGTAGTGAAGAAGTGGAATCCTGGGGTATAGATATTTTTTTCAGGAGTAAATGAAATGGGAGAGATAAAACGATACTTCCATGAAACAGAAAGGTCAAGGGAAGGCTTTTTGTGGATCAGGAAAATGTAAGCCAGTCAAGAGGGAGAAGCTGAAGATGTATGATAGAGGGGGGATGACTGCTAGAGCAATCTTTTGGAGTGGGAGGAAATAGGGTCAAAAGTTCAGGTAGAGAGATTAGCCTTCATTAAGACAGCTCTTCTTTTGGAGGGAAGAATGAAAGAATGAGTAATGATGCTGAGAAGTGTTAAAAAGAAAAGAATTAAGGGAACTTGCCTTTGATGATTGAACTAACAGGTGAGCTCATCTGTAGGTATGAGAGTTGGGAGAAAGAGAGGGGAAGAAAAGGTTGGGAACGGTCACTGTGGCCGGATGAGCTAGGTTGCTGGTAATGGTAGAGCACAACTGAGGACCTGGTTGAGGTTATGTCTTATAAGTTTGTGGTAGATAAAAATAATTCAATTTCCTGACTTTATCCGGAGGCGATCAACTGCTCTGGAGCAGGAGAGAAACTTGATGGTGGGGATTACCCAAGAGGATTAGTGAAATGGAAATAGTGGAAAGTCATGGGAGTAAGGAATTCTGGAGCTGTAGCTAGCGAGATATTCAAGTCTCATATCATGGGGTTGAAGCAAGGTATGGAAACAAATGAAGCCAGAGTGATGGACTGGTAAAATAGAAGCCTTTTTTTTTCTTTCTTTAATCTTTGAATTCCTTGAGGGTATGTGCCTAGCAGTGAGATGTCTGAATCAAAGGGTAGGGATATTTTAATCACTTTTTTAAGATAATTACTTCAAATTGCTTTCTAAAATGACTGGGCCAATTCATAGCTCCTTCAACAGGGTATTAGTGTGCCTGTCTTTCCATTGACCCTCTAACACTGGCAATTCTCATCTTTTTTCATCTTTGCCAATTTGCTAAATGTGAGGTAAAATTTCAAATTGTTCTGGGTTGCATTTCTCTTATTACTAATGATCTGGAGCAATTCAGTTCTGAGAATAGGGATGGATCAAAGGGCCGATGGTCATGCTAAAAGGTTGACAGGGTAGGTTTAGAGCAGGGATCCTTAACCTTTTTGTGTCATGGACCCAGTCCAGTGAAGTCCATGTACTCTTTCTCAGACAATGTTTTATTTCCTACATTGTTAATTAAAGGAGATACTAAATTTCAGTTAGAGGTTAGTGAAAAATAAAGAGGTGATTTTTCCCCCAATCCAACTTCACAGATACCCTGAAATCTATTCACAGATTCCAGATGAAGAACCTCTTACTTAGAGTTAAAAGTAGAATGACAGGAGATTGGAGTTGAACAGTCAAATATCAAAGCCCTAGAACTTGGAGTGGCACAATTCTTAGAGACTGTGAAGTCCAACAGGTGACCAGTCCAGTGTGTATGAAATAGGGTGCAGAAAGAGGTTTCTGAAGTTGATTGTTAGAATCATCATCAATATTGAAGTCTCAGGGGATAATGGCAGGACATAGGCTGAAGAGGAAGACTGTGAGTCAAGTGGGATGGCTGAAGAGAAATTTAAGTGACCTAGAGGTCAGCAGATTTCAGCAATAAGGATGAAAAGAGGATGGTACATGAACGTATTGCATAAATTCAAAGGAGGAAAGGTCATTGAAGGATAGTGATAGAGGAACGGTCTGGAAGCCTCAGTGTGGGGCAAAGAGTATGCCCATTTTTCCTTATGGTAGAAAAAGAGTAACATCCAATGGAAAAAGTTCCTAGGGATGTGGTGTTTTCAGGGGAGAGTCAGTTTTTAGTTAATATTCTGTATTATTATATATTATAATTATCTGTGTTACTGTCCTAGAGTGCAAGCTTAATGAGGGCAGGGCCCTAGATTTTGTATCTCTTTATTTCTAAGCACAGTGTTCTCTCTGCACATAGTAGGTAATTGACAAAAGTCTGTTCAATTGAATTCAAACTGAAGACTGTAATCCCACATCAGATAAATTTTGTTCCCTCTCCTAAAAGGGTACAGGGGTAAACATATTTTGGGGTTGGGGGCCCTATCAAGTCATATAACATAGACTATTACTTATTTACCTACGGCAGGAGGCCATTTTTTGGGCACTGGCTTTTCAATTAATGAACAAATAAAAGAAAGGCAGCTATCATCTAGTGGAAACTACATCTGGACTCAAAAGACCTGAGTTCTAATCCTGACTCTGTTATTTACTAATAATAACTAATAGCTAACATTTATATGACACTTCTAATGCTGGGCATTGTGCTAAGCACTTTACAAATATTATCTCATTTGATCCTTACAATACCCATAGGAAGTAGGTGCTATTATTATCTCCATTTTACAGATGAGAAAGTTGAGGCAAGCAGATATTAAACAACTTGCTTAGGGTCACACAGATAGTAAGTGTCTAATTGTGTGACCTTCAGTAAATCACTTCCCTTTTCTGAATCTTCATTTTAATCTATAAAATGGGCATAATACTAACTTTGCCTACTTTAAAGAGGTTGTCACGATTCTCAAACAAGCTAGCTCTAAGGATTAAATGAGATAACTTACATAACAGGTTTTGTAAACCCTAGAGTGCTATGTAAATGTTAACTGACTTTTAAAAAATATTTCAAGCACAGAGTCAATATAAAATACTAGTATCTTCTTTTAAACAACTCTAAGGTGGGTTTATACACACGCACACATACACATATATATATGTATATGTGTGTATGTATACCTCGGTTTACATAAAAGACATATAAAAGATAAGTTGTATAAAATATAAAGATATATAAAAGATAATTTTTGGAGGAATGGTTTGTTTTACAGAAGACTCTGCCCAAGAATCCCTTTAAGTCTCCTGCTCCCCAAATACCCTGAAAATAGCTGTTGATTTATAGAAATTAAATTTATACACAACTATTAAAGAACTTCTGCCTGCTCCCTGCACAATGATACTTTTAGTCGGGTGAGAAACCTGAACAGAGAAAGCCCAGACTCTCACCAAAAATTCTTCACTAGGCTAACAGCTGCCAATTCTGTACTTCTGAAGCTGTGAGAGATGGCTCAGAAATAAGGAGAAACTGAGATGCCCTGGGGTTTTCTTGGTCTGAGACCAGCTGAATTCAAGTTTGTGGGAATATATGGAAGCAGCCATTGGGGCAGGACTGAATAACTTGTCTTTTTTTTTTTAAGTCAAGAAACCCATTTCTTTAATTCTATGGCAAAATAGAAATCAGAAAAAGCATACATAGGAGAATGTACACCAGACAATAGATAGTGAAGGACCTCTCCTATCAGGCAGCAAGTAACACAGCTCAACTTGTTTTGAAAATGCTTCACTTATTTATTTTACACCTTAATCATTTTCAGATATTTTTCTCCCTGATCCCACCAATAAGCCTTCTCTTACAACAAGGAAAAATAGTCAATCAAGATTGACAAAGCAACTAAATATAATGGTATACAAAACACTCTGTACCCAGAGCCCTTTCTTCAATATTGAGTAAGAAAGAACATTTCATTCTTTTTTTCTTTCGGCACCAAGATTAGTCATTGCAATGAACTGAGTTTAAACTGCTTTTCAGAGTTGTTTCTGTTTACATGATTGTAAGTTATTGACCTCTTATGGTCCCCTCCTTGCTCTTTGAGTTAATTTTTCCCCACAAGAACTTCCTGTCCCTGGTTTTGCCTCCTTCTCCTTTCCAGGTCTAGATGTCCATTCCTTTTCTTCTATCAGGGCCCAAATTGATGACCATCTTCTCCGTGAAGCTTTCCCTATCATCTTAGGAAGTGAGCTCCTTCTCTGTCCCTAGAACTCCCCTATAACCTGTGTATCTCATAAATTACAGTTTTTTTGTATGCGGATCTCATCTCTCCCCACCACACTGTGAACATGGTGGGAGTGGAGAGCAATCTTGTTTAGCTTTTTGCATACTGGATAATAATGAGCAAGGCCTGTCCTCTGTTGGCGATACTGAAGAATTACTTGCTTCTGTTTTGTACCCAAATTTTACGTTTTGACCTTCAGGGATGCAGAATCCTAGAACATCAAAGCTGGGAGAGGCTCTGGAGGTCACAAGATTTTTACACGACTATAATATGATTTTTCAGTTGCAAAGAACATTGGAAATCCTAAGTCCAACCTCTCTCATTTTACAGATGAGAAAACCAAGGCCCCAAGAAGTCACATAGGCTTGAACTAGAATCCAGGTCTCATGACTCATAGCCTAGTGCTCTTCCTGTGGTTGGATTTCCCCACCTGCCTAAGCCGCCCCCCCAACCCCCACCCCCAGGTCTTCAATGATGCTCTTAAATCTCTCTTAGCACCTAATTGCCTCTTCTTCAGCCTTGCACCCTGGATCACGCTCTCCCATGTATTCTCAATCTCACTATCTCTACTGGGGTCCTCCCCCTAAGCCTACCAACATCCTTGGGCCTCTTCTATCCATAAAAATAAAAACAAAACTCCAAGGAAACCCCTGAACTTGGCATTCTTAAGCACTCCTCCTATATCCCTTCCTTTTACTGATGAACTCCTAGATATAATTGTCTATATTTGGGGCAGCGAGGTGGCACAGTGGATACAGCACTGGCCCTAGAGTCAGGAGGACCTGAGTTCAAATCCAGTCTCAGACTAGACGTTTGACACTTACTAGCTATGCGACCTCGGGCAAGTCACTTAACCCCAACTGCCTCACCAAAAAATCATTTGACAACTGATGATGAATTGGAGTGGGAGAGATTTGAGGCAGGGAGCTCAAGAATCTTTCACAACTATGGCTAGAGGAGATCATAAAAGATAAAGCAGATAATTTAAATAAATAAAAAATTGTCTATACTTCACTGGTTTGTCTTTGCTTCTTCACTATTCATTTCCTCCTCAATTTGGTTTCTGTCTCCATCACTCTAGTGAACAGGTTCTCTTCATGGCCACTAATGACCCCAGTTATCCCCAAACCCAATGGACTTTTTTTTTCCTGTTGTCACTCTCTTTGCATTGGTACCCATAAAATGTATGACAACATAGAGCAAGCATTCTTACCCTAGAGCCCATGACTTTGTTTTTAAGATATTTTGATGACTTTACTTTGATAGAATTGGTTTCCTTTGTAATACAATGTGTTTTACTTTACACGTTTCCAAATATTATTTTGAAATGGGATTTCACTAGACTACTCTAGGGGTCCATCACATACACACACAAACACACAAAGGTTAAGAAGACCTGTCCTAGAGGAAGGCTCTACCATACTGGGTAGATCTTCCACAGAGGAACATGGAGGAGAATCATATAATCATATATGGGTTGTGATTTGCACCAATGGAGGGAAAACCCACATTGATGACAACACAGATCTTTTTAAGTTTTGAAGAATTCATTTTAATTCTCCTTGTACACAGAGAATTATACATACGTTGACCATGCTCAGGTAGTATACTATAGTGAAAAGAATGCTGGGTTGCGTATCAAAAGAACTGAATTTAAGTAAGGTTGTACCACTGACTCTACATATAACCTTGGGGTCTCTTCCTCTCTGAGCCCCAATTTCCTCAGCTGCAAACAACAATAATCAGTTCTTAAGCTCTGAACATATGTGAAGCACTGTGCAAAATCCTGGGGAAATAAAGATGAAAAAATGATATAGTCCTTGCCCTCAAGAAGCTTACAGTTTGTGAAGATATATGACACGTGCACACATAAATGAAAACTGTGTCAGTTGGACCCCAGTCCTTTTATACAATGGGCCTGGGTAGACTCATGAAATCTTTCTGCCTCATTCCCTTAACGCGTGGGGACAAGAGTAACTGGATTGTATCTCAAAAAAAAAAAAATCTGTAGCTCATGTCCCCACTCAATAATCAATAAACACTTATTAAGCACCTACTATGTACCAGGCCCTACGCTAAGTTCTAGAGATTCAAAGAAAGGCATAAGATAGCCCCTGCACTCAGGAGCTCACAATTTAACGAGGGAGATAACACATAAACAGAGGCTAGAGAGCCAGGGGCAGTACCTGGCTTGAGTATGATAAAGTCCTGCAGCCAGGGTAGGAAATGATTTGAGAAGGTGTGAGTTAGAGAGCCGATTTCACCCTGTAGGAGGATGAGTTTTCAGCAATCATGAAATCCAGGTCATCGAAGTGGGAAATGATGAGATGAATTCCGAGTGTCCTCAAGTTGTAAAGGATTAGGAAGGAGCTCAAGGGAACTTTTCGGTAACTGGATCATTTTGCACTCCCCTAAAACGTCCTCAGCAAGCACTAAGGCTGGGAGGACACAGACTATAGGACAGGTTTCATTCACCCTGAACAACAAACAAAAAAGGGCAGGATAGGTTTGAACACGAACTTAGCTCATTGAACATTAGTAACTCTCCAATACTGTCCAGAGGGCATCAAGCAACCTCTTCTTTGGGGGTCCCATTTTCCCTTCCCTTTCCCCACCTATTATAGTCTACACTGGAAGTGTCAAACACAAGTCCTGTGGGTCACTTGCGGTCCCTAATGCTCCTGAGTGCCGCTTGAATAAGATTAAAATATAGTTCCTATCTTATTTTAATGTTAATGTATTAATAATAAAAAAGAAATGTATAAGTGCATAATGTATAAACGTGTAGTTTTCTAAGTCCATATGCAGTCCTCAGGGATCCTCATGTACTGTTTAATGGTCCTGTTTCTATTTGACACCCCGGCACATGATTCACATGAACAATAAAGGGATAGGATTCTGGTTACCTGCAATACGTGACTCCTCCCTGCATCCAACTCTCTAGCAATAGCTTGGGCCCAAACTTCAGTTTTTTTTCTATTGTGTCTCTTTCATTGTTTTTCAGTGTACCTCCTAGGTGCTAGGCCTTTAATGCATCTGACTTTGTGAATCTGAGAGGTCCAGGGGTTCTGGTAGAACTGATTAGCAGCAAAGGGAGGTTTTTTTTTTTTTTTTAAATCAGAGGAAAAAAACCAACAGCAAGACTATAATGGGCATGGAGTATGCTCAGATTTTCCACTCCTGGTGGTTTATACAGAGCACATGCAGATATTTCCTTCTTGGCTCCAGTCCATCGCATGGAACTTGGAGAGCTTTATTCCAGCCAAGCGTGACTTAAGAGCTGGCAGTGGAGGAAAATGAAGATTGACTGGCTGCTGTTACAACTCAGGGAATATATGAGGAAAAAAAGTGACCTGCCTTTCCTTGTCTCCCAGAAAGGACTCAAATATGTTCTCTGCATGTGTGTTACTGTGCTTTATAACACTGTATTTTAAGTTTGAGCTCTTTCCATGGATGCTCAGAGAACATTCCTGGTTTTGGAGGAATGTTTTATACCAACTATTCTTCCTATACCACTTTAGTAAATGTATTTTTAAAAAGCTAATTGAGTTGACTGGATGAATTGTTGATGGGGAGCACACTGCTGGGGGCTTAGGAACTCCACTGTTAGAAAGATATCACCTTAGGGTTACCCCTAGGACCCTGAGAGAATAATAGTTACTCTCTGGAGACTCCAAACTATTTATGGGCAAATTGAGGGAGTAGCCAGATTGGAAAGGTATTACAGGAAGATTAACTCAGATTTTGGCCTTGAGAGACAGAAGACACGGACTAGGAGTTGTTCGGACTTTATGGAGCCCAGAGTGAAATCTGAAATGCTTATTTAGTAGCCTACTGCTTCACATTCTGATGTTTATTACTCAAGCCCAGCAGATTGTAATGGTAATGATAAATCATAAGCTGTCGCTAGTCCTGTCAATACTTGCTGTGAATTTTTGTGTCTTTTCACCATTTTTTTTAATGTAGGTGATAAATACATATTTCCTGCCTGATTTACATTGTACACTGAGTGTCTTCTCCTCTCTTTGGGGAGGTTCGGGTGTGCAGAAAGCACTTGGTAAATCTTGAAAACCATAGAGAAAGGGGAGGTGGGAAAGAGTGGAAAAAACAACAACAAAACTAAAGCATGGTATTTGAATGTTATTGTGATGTAATGTGGAATAAGAGGAAGTCAGGGATATATGGGAAGATTTATAAGAACTGATGTGGAGTGAAACAAATGGAACCACAAGAACAATAAACAAAATTACTACAAAGTCAATCAGTCAATAAAATTTTTTTAAGTGCCTATTTTGTGCCAGGCACTGTGCTAAACTCTGGGAATACAGACAGATACAAAAAAGAACGAAAGAGTCCCTACCCTCAAAGAGCCCATAACCGAATGGTGAAGACAACATACAAAAGGAAAGTGGAAGCTGCAGGGAGTAGGGAAGAGAATTGGTGGAAAGGTCAGAGAGGTCCCAAAGCTGTAAGAAATAACGTTCTGAGCACAGTTCCCTCTTTAGTCCAAACAGAGGGACACAGGATGGGGATGAGGCTGATGGCAGCTTGCAGGATGATGAGGTTTCCTGAGCTTCCTAAGGCATGGTGAGGAACTCAGGGAGGCCCTGATGTTGTACAGCCCAGTGAGAAACGAGGAGATGCTCTGAGATAAGCAACCTTCTCCAAGGGAGGTTTAGTCATCAAGTATCATCAAGTGCCTACTACGTTCCAGGCACTGTGCTAAGTGCTGGAGATAGGAGCTCATAGTCTAATGGGGGAGACAACAAGCAAACAACTATGTACAAACACGATAAATACAGGATGTACTGCAGAGAATCTCAGAGGGAAGGCCCTAAGATCAAGGAGCACTGGGAAAGGTTTCCAGTAGAAGGTAGTTCTTCAGGAAACTGAATTGTCAGGAACTGAAAAACCCACGAAGGCTAAGGAGAACACAGAATGTAACATATCTCTTCTCCTGGCAGAGTTGCGGGACTTTGTCCTAGAACAGCAAGTTCTATCATGGCCAGATTTGTTCATCATTTTTGCTTAATTTTTTCTGTCACAAAAGGAGGTTCAATGGGGGAAGGAGGGGAGAGTTTTTCTTTCTCAGAAAAGACAAAAGGCATTAATAAAAGGTATTTTAAATTATCCAGGAATGGTAAAAGGCGTCTCAAAACCTCTCCTAATGTCCTTATGTCCTACAGCTTTCAGGAAGCTGGCTGAAGACTTGAATTCACATCCTGCTTCAGATCCTTATTAGATATGTCACCCTGGGCAAATCAGTTATACTCTCTGTGCCTCAGTTTCCTCATCTGTAAAATAAAGGGTTGGACTTGATGACCTCCTAGGTCCTTAATAACTTCTATGATCCTATGATCCTCCCCCACCTCCTCAAGGTCCCTTTCAAACTCTAAATCTAAGCTCCTATGACCCTCATTAAGCTCAAAATCTATGACTCTATCACCTCTCCTTCTTCCTTTTCAAGCTCTAAATTTATGACCCTATGATCAAATCCCTTCCTCCAGGTCCCTTTCATACTCTAACTCTATCACCCTAGGACCTGTCCCTCCGTTCTCCCCATCCCAAACTAATGTAATCATAATCTGTGTGTACACTTCACAAAAGACCTCATTTGTGCCTGCTGATTCTTCTTCAAGGTATAACAGAACTGCAGATCTAGAAACCAAGGTAAGCCAGATATAGTCAAACAGGGAAAGATTAAACATCAACATTTTGGGTGTCAGTGAACTTAAAGGATGGGAATGGGTAAATTTAATTCAGGTGATCACTACATATACTATGACGGGCAAGAATCCCTTAGAAGAAATGGAGTAGCCCTCATAGGCAAGGGTAAGAAAAACAGTTCTGGGGTATAATCTCAAAAATGACAAAATGATAAATGTTCAAATCCAAGACAAACTGTTCAACATCACAGTATATAAGTCTATGCTCCAACCACTGATGCCAAAGTTGATCATTTCTATGAAGACATACAATATCTTCTAGAAATAACAACAAAAAAAGACATCACATTCATCACAGGAGATTAGAGTGCTAAAGTAGGAAATCAAAAGATAACTGGAGGGGCAGTAAGGTGGCGCAGTGGATAGAGCACCAGCCCTGTAGCCAGGAGGACCTGAGTTCAAATTTGGCCTCAGACATATAACACTTACTAGCTGTGTGCCTCTGGGCAAGTCACTTAACCCCAATTGTCTAGCAAAAAAAAAAAAAAGATAATTGAAATAACAGGTAAGTTTGACTTTGGAGTACACAATGAAGCAGGGCAGATACCAATAGAGTTTTGTCAAGATAACTCAATGGTTGTGGCAAACACTTTTTTTCAACAACCCACATGGCATATCTACACATGGACATCACCAGATGGTCAATATTAAAATCAGATTGATTATATACTCTGCACACAAAGGTGGAGAAGCTCTATACAGTCAGAAGAAGACTGTGGCTCAGATCATAAGCTTATTGCAAAATTCAGACCTAAATTGAAGAAAGTGGGGAAACCAATTAGACCATATAGATATGACCTAAATAACATCCCTTATGAATAGGAAGTGGACATGATGAATAGATTTAAGGTATTAGATCTGGTAGATAGAGTGCCTGAACAACTATGGACAGAGGTTCGCAATATTGTACAAGAGGCAGCAACAAAATATTTTAAAGAAAAAGAAGAGCAAAAAAGCAAAATAACTATCTGATGAGGCTTTACAAATAGCTGAGGAAAGAAGGCGTGCAAAAGGTAAAGGAGAAAGGGAAAGATACTCAACTGAATGCAGAATTCCAGGGAAAAGCAAGGAGAGAAAAGGTTTTCTTAAATAAGCAATGCAAAGAAATAGAAGAAACAATAAAATGGGAAAGACAGATCTCTTTAGGAAAATTGGAGATATCAAGGGATCGTTTCATGGAAAAATGGGCATGATAAAAGACAAAAATGGTGGGTACTTCATAGAAGCAGAAGAGATTAAGAAAATGTGACAAGAATATACAAAAGAACTACCCAAGAAAGATCTTAACATCAGCAAATGGGCATTAGGAAACATTGCTAACAATAAGGCTAATGGAGGTGACAGAATTCCAGCTGAGCTATTTAAAATCCTAAAAGATGATGTCGCTAAAGTGCTGCACTCAATATGCCAGCAAATTTGGAAAACTCAACAGTGGTCACCTGGACTGGAAAGGATGAGTTTACACCCTAATCCTTAAGTAGGCCACTCTGATGGCACAAAGTGAAAAGGAATTAGGAAGCCTCTTGATGAGGGTGACAGAGAGTGTAAAAGGTGGCTTAAAGCTTAACATTAAAAAAAAAAAAACCCACTATCACTTCCTGACATGTAGAGGGAGATGAAATGGAAGCAGTGTCAGATTTTATATTCTTAGGCTCAAAGATCACTGCAGAGGGCAACTGCAGTCATGAAATTAACAGACCCTTGCTCCTGGGAAGGAAAGCTATGGCAAATCTGGACAGCATCCTAAAAAGCAGAGACATCACCTTGCCAACAAAGGTCTGTATAAGTCAAAACTTTGGTTTTTCCTGCAGCAATGCATGGCAGTGAGAGTCGGGCTATAAGGAAAGCTGAGCTTGAACTCTTGCTGGAATTCAGGTGCTGGAGAAGTCTTCTGCAAGTCCCTTGGACAGCAAGGACAGCAAATCATACTTAAATTAATTCAGGCTATTCAGTGGAAGGTGAAATACTGAGGCTGAAGCTTTAAATACTTTAGCCACATAACGAGAAGATGGGACTCACTGAAAAGACCCTGATGTCGGGAGAGACTGAAGGCAAAGGGAGAAGGAGATGGCAGAGGACGAGGATAGATAAGAGTCATGGAAAAAAACGAACGTGAGCTGGAACAGACTTTGGGAGATAGCGGAGAATAGAAGGGTCTGGTGGTCTACGGTCCATGGGGTCACAAAGAGTCCGGCAGGGTCGAGCAACAACAAATATCTACTTTACAGACTGAGGTTCTGGAGACATTGGAACCGCAGGAAGACCACAGCAGCGCGGAAAGTCGAATTAGCCAGTTCCGGATTTCCGGGCTTGGGTCAGCATCTCACTTCCTTCCGGAAATGACGCTTTCCAAACTCCCGCTGCTCACCCTCCACTCCGCTTCCGCTCTCACCGCCTCTTCCGTTCCGGCTTGGTAGTTGCTAGGAAACCGAGATGCCCGGCTGGGGAGGGCGGAGCCCAGAGAAGAGCGTCCCCACCCTCCTCATGGCTTTGTTTAAATATTTAATCCATTCCTAGCCACGCCTAACGGTAACAAAACACCCCAAGGCCCGTCTCCACAGCGCCCACTGTTGCTAGTCGAAGGTGTCCGCGGCCTGGATAATTTGCACTTACTGAGGCTGCGCGGCCCCTTCGCACTTTGTCCCGCCTTCCAGCTTGTCGGGGGAGGGAAAGGAGGAAGGAGTGTGAGACCATTGGAGATAGAGGGGAGGCCGGGGTGGGCGGGAAGGAAAAGGGAGAAACGGTATGCCAATTGCAGGCTAAATGAAGAGATGGAGAAAGGGCGGAGCAGAGACAGGACCTTTCCCAGCTGCCGGTTTCCGTTCGGCGGGGAAAATACCCCCATAATGCCCTGCGGGGCGGTCCCTCCCCTTTAAGGCGCGGATGTCGTTGCTATTGGCGGCGGTTGGGGGCGCGGAAACTGAACTGCCGGAACTTCGGGCCGGCCGGCGCTATGGCGGCCCCCTGCTTGGTGAGGGCTCGGGGCTCGGGCCGGGGCGGCTGGGGGGGGGTGGGAGCCGCGCTTCCTGGGCCGGGGGAAGCTGAGGCCCGGGGGGGCTGAGGGTGATTGGGGCGGCCCCTCCCCCAGGGCCGTCGGCGCCGGGCGCGGGCTCTGGGCTCTGCATAAAGTAGGGGCTTAATGAATGCCCGTCGGGATGGTGCGGAGAAGAGAAGGCTCCGCTCTTGCTCCAGGAATGGGATGTGATGGGAAGGGACCTGAAGTGGGGATCAGGAAGCCTGGGGTCCAAATCTGACCCTTTCTAATGACTTTTTAACAAATTGTTTTCCTTTGGGGGGGGTGTGCTGTGGGCCAGCTCGTAAATGGGAGGCCTCAACTCCTCTGAGTTTCGGTGGAAATTTGAGCAAATCGAATCTTAGGGCAGTCTGCGAATGACCTGGGATACAGTAAAGGGATGAAATATATTGTCCAGCACAATAAACTTTGCAGCTTTGTGCATCTCAGCAATATGCAAAATACGCCTTTTTCACTTGTTTTTACCATAATTCAGTAAGCACTTACTAGGCGCCCACTAGGTGCCAGGCACTGTGCCAGGAGCTGGGGATAGAAAAAGAAGCAAAAGACAGTTCCTACCCTCAAGAAGCTTACAATCTAATGGGAGCCAGTTGGGAACAACTGGCAAACAGTTAATACAAAGCTAGCTCTACGCAGGATAAAGAGGAAGTAATTAACAGAAGGAGGGAAAGGCACTGGAATTAAGAGTGATTGGGGAAGGCTTCCTGTAGGAGGTGGGATTTTAGCTGTGATTTGAAGCCAGAGAGCCTGTGAATAGGTTTCAGGGGAACCATGAGCTTTGGTGAGGGAAGGCAATTCTTTATTTTCACTGAAATTTAACATTTCCTTGAGTTATGAACAGAGCCTACAAAACATTCTGAGAAGGGGTTCATGAGTTTTACTAGATTGCCAAAGAGTCTAGTCAATTGATCACTTAAAATGCCCTGTGTGCCACCTACTGTGTGCCATGTCAGTGTGCCATGGGGGGAGGGGTACAAAGAGAGGCAAAAGACAGCCCTAGGAGGTTAGAGTCTAATGGGTCCAGAGCACAAAAATAACGATTAAGAAGCCCTCTTTTATATGATTCATGTTGAGTTCTCAAGATTTTGTCCTGTTCTTTAATTCATCATAAAAGCACAAATTTATCACATTGATTATTAAGCATACCTTTGAGAAATAGTCCATTTTCCCAAGTCTACCCTTGATTATAGTCCCTAAGTTTTCAATGCGTTTTAAAACAGGCAAGTTCTCTGGTCATTGTGTTTATCTCCATTTTTTTTTTTAATTGGTGAGGCAATTGGAGTTAAGTGACTTGCCTAGTGTCTGAGGCCGGATTTGAACTCAGGTCCTCCTGACTCCAGGGCTGGTGCTCTGTCCATTGTGCTGCCTAACTACCTCTATCTCCATCTTTAAGATACATTTCTTTATTTTGTGACTTGTGGCATGGTGTAAGACTGTGTTGCAGTACTCCATCTCCATTTGGGAATTTTTGTAATTCTGAGCAATTCTGCCTCTCAGTATATCATTATATATCATAATTTATCATTTCCTTCAGTTGAGACCAGCCTTTTAGGCCCAGTGGAAGTTAAAAAAAAATACCCAAAACATTTTTTGATTGGATGTTTTATATCTGTGGAAGATATCAGGATCTTATTAATCACCTGGATTTGTGCCGATTTTATTAAAGCCTTGAATGAAAAAAATTAACTTTTCCCACTCTTCAGTATACTAGTATTTTTGTATTTTGTTCCCCATGACAAGTGTATTTTTTCTTCATAGCAGTAGTTGGCATGTTTTTTTTAAAATGTGTATTCTCTGTTCTTCCAACTTTAAGAAGCCTGTGCTGCATTGTTAAGGAATTAGTAATAGCCCCTCCAGGTTCCAGGTCCTTCTGAAGGTCTTTGCTTGGTTTTTTAGGGTGAATTAGACTATGACAGTAATAGCTTATGAGTTCTTGATGTTATTTGTTTTTCACCTTTCCTTTTGTTTGGGTGTAACTGACCATCATTGTGGCCTTAAATGATCCTTGAAATGCTTGACTGCCCACACCACCAGACCCCTGCAATAAATATCTAATCGTCATCGAAGTATGCTTTTTAGGAGCTACAACTTTTGTACTTTTCCTTGGAGTCATATCCATTCTTAAAAAACACAGAATTAAAAGTACAATAAAAGAGGACAATGAAACACCTAAGTATGAAGCAAAATCAACACTTAGAGCACTTGACTGATGGAGTACTACAGGTAGGGAAACCAGGTTAATCTCGTTTCATCTGGTCAAGGTCATGTGTTCTGAGTCAGCCCCGTCTCAGTAGAAGCTTGCATGTATGCATTACCATTGCTATCAAGAAAGGAAACTATCAAAATTATTCTGTGTCCCAAGTATTTTACATACTGTTGTATTTTGTTCAAAGGTTTTGGCGTTTTTTCTCTCATTGCTTTTTCCTTTGTTGTTTTTTCCCCCTCTAAAACAATATAAATGAAAATTTATTTCACTGTCCACCTATTTGCACAGACTTTTTGTGTGTGAAGGTAGTGGCATATTGGGGGGAGGGACGGGAAGTTATTTGTAGAAAGAACACTCAAGATGAGTCAAAAACTGGTTTTGCATATTGGCCTTACTAGATGTAGAATCTTAAATGGCAATAATAATAAAAGCAGACATTTAGTGTTTTAAGATTTACACAGCGTTTTACATACACTTCATTTGATGTTCAGAAAACCTTATGAGGTAAGTAGTATAGGTAATATCCACTTATTATAGATGAGGAATTTGAGATTCATAAAGGGAAAGTGATTTGCATATGGTTATACGGTAATATTGGAGGGTTTGAACTTAGGTTTCGTCTAACTTCAAGTCTGGAATTCCTTCTCTATTATTCCTTGCCTCCTTAGTTACTTCTCTGGACCTCAGTTTCCTCACCTGTAAAATGAGGGGTTGGGCTATATGATCTTGAAGGTCCCTTCTAATTCTGAACTCTAGTGCTATGACACTCTACCCCCAAGCCCAGTTCTCTTTCCATTGTATCACACTGCCCCATCTCAAGCACTTTCACCTTCCTTGTTTTGTAGTTATTCCATCTCTGGGTGACATAGACCACATTTACCTCTCTTTGCCTGTTCTTCAACCCATCAGCATGCATTTATTAACACCTAATATGTGCCAGCACTGTAGATGCAAAGACTAAAAAACAAGATGATCCCTGCCCTCTAGGAGCTGACAGTCTAGAAGAGGAAAACTGTTTATATAAATGTGTGTATACACACACACTATGTATGGTATATATTACATATATAACACATATGTACATACATACACCTATATGTATGTATGCATGTATTTATATATAGAAAATACTCCCATAGATAAAAAGTGATTTTGAGGAGGAAGTTAAAAGCAGCTAGGGGTGGGGTGTGATGAGGAAAGACTTCATGAAGAAGTTGGTACTTGAACTAATGCTTGTAGGAAGTCATTCTAAGGGATAAAGGTGTTGGGGGAGTACATTCCAGACGTGGGGAATAGCCAGTCCAAAGTTAGAAGAAGGCCAGTTTGTTTGGAGTGTAATGTGCATGGAGGGAGTAATTGTAACTTCAATGAGAAAGCTAAGAAGGGGTCAGGTTGTAAAGATATTTAAATGCCAGATACAGCAGGTTCTATTTGATCTTTGAGCTAGTAGAGTATGGAAGTGACATAATCAAGCCTAAACTTTGAGAAAATCACTTTGGCAGCTGTGTAGAGGATGGATTGGAATGGGGAGAGATTTGAGGCAGGAAGATAGATCCATTAGGAAGCTCTTGGGGACACTAGCAAAGGTGGAGGAGTGGAAGGAGGTAGTATAGATGAGCTTCCACCACAATTCCTCCACAAAGTCTAGAAAATCCACCAGACTAAGTCCTGGTCAGGAAATCTAAAAAAATTCATAACAAACCATTTTTATGGCTGAGGGTGTAGACGGTCAGCTCCTAGAGGGCAGAGACCATCTCATTTTTGTCTTTGTATCTACAGAGCTGGCACATAGTAGGTGCTTAATAAATGCTTGCTGATTGATGGGTTGATAGCACTCTTTGGACATGGGATAGAGTCTAGCCCAGAATGACTGCTTAGAGCAGTCCAGCTTGGGGACTGAATGAGGGCCTGCCGGTGGCTGTGTACCAAGGTAAGAACGGGTCCTAGATCTGGCAGAGCAACCTGATCTTGGGTAGAGAATAAGAACTGCCAGCTGGCAGATGTGTCACTCACTGCACGCTGCTGGGTCACAAATCCAGTAGGAACCAAGGAGGGCACCTGAGCTAAGAGGTGATATTCCAGGGCAGGAGAAGTCAAGGCCCTAAGTTGTATGCCGAGTGAGAATAAGTACAGAAGTAAACAGCAACTATGAGTCTGACCCTGTGAGCAGAGTGGGGCCTTAGAGCAGCCAACCTAGTCTGAAGTCTGCAGCAGAAAAACCAGGATAGGTACCCCATACCAAAGTGAAACCTGCAGTTCTGTCGCTCTGAACCCACTGAGCTTTCTAGCTGGTTGAAGGTGGCCAAGCTCAACAGTAGTTTACCAGTGCTCCAACTGGGGCAAGTCTACAGTAGTATTGATTAGAACCAAGCCCAAGTCAAGAGCTTGCAGAGCTTAGACTAACAGGGTAGTGCTTAGATTTCATTCTGGATCAGATCATTTTGGGTATACTGAAAACTTGCAGGTCCCTAGCCTGAGCAGTCCCCAAGATCGTGGAATAATGGAACATCCAGTACCCTGAAAAGACCAAGCATAGGCCAGTCATTCCTTCCGAAAGTGCACAGAGTGTCGGGAAGAATGAGTGCATACAAAAAAGAATTCCTTAAGATTGTGGTGAATAAAGTGTTTGTAGACCTAATTTACAAAGGAGAGTTGTTTTGTACCTTTGGAGAAGTAGATATGCTTCTTTGGAGTCCTTAGCCCCCTCACCTCCCCGCCTTTAAAAAAATAACATCATGGTGGGTGGGCCACATATTCTTATCCTGGCAAAGGTTGTAGGAGTTCAGAGAAAGGAGAACTCAGCTGGGGAGTGGAATCATTGGAAATGCTTTAGTAGCTTCGTGTCTAAACTTTACCCCAAATGCTCAGTGTAGAGCTGTGTAATCCCCTGGGGTCTGGAAGAGCAAAAGGGGCTGAATTGGCATTATGGCATTGTACCTTTTAAGGTGTGTCTTGGCTGGGGAATCAGTTTGATTTTGGGCAATTTGGGAGTGGGCCCTGTCTCTCACCCTTCTTCCTCCCAAAGTACATGTCAGATGCCTTCTAGAAGAATGTGAATTTCTTGAGAGCAGAGTGTTTATTTCTTCCATGCCTCACACATGGTAGTAATGTTTATTGAATTGTTTAAGCTGAATGTGAAGACAGGCCTAGATCTCAGGAGCTGCAAGGGTCTGTATGAATTTCAGGGTCTCACATCCGTCATTGACTGCTACAGTCGGCATGAGCTGCCAGACTCTAGGGCCTGCTCCTTTCACGTGGGACAGTGCTTTCCAGGTTGACCCATCTTTTTGGAGAGTGGTTAGGGATTCACTTCTTGTCTTTTGTTTCTGGGAATCTCAATATGAAGAGCCAGTAGTGAGAGCTGTGTTCTCAATGTGACTTCTCTGAAGGCAATGGAGCCTCTTGACAATAGGAAATTCTGGCAACCTCCCCCTCTTCACTGTCTCTTCCCCTTCCCCATACACATGCAGAATATGTAGAAGAGAGCTGTTTTTCCAGTATGTGGGTTTTTATCTGGGTTGGTGTATGCTTATTATATGTAGTCAATTCAAAACAGAATGTTTAATCTCCTATCTCCCTTTGTACCTGATCTTTTCCAAGGCTGCTTTCCCAACTGCTCATTTAATTAGCTAGCCCACACACAGCAGCATCAGCAGAGCAGATGGGTTGTGGAAGAATGATGCTAGTCCATACTGAAGATGAGTGACTTTCTAGTCTGGTCTGTGGGAAGCAGTAAATTGAAGAGTCAGAGGATGAACACTCAGATCTCTTCTCAGGCACTTCCCCCGATGGCCTTAGGTCAATCACATAGCCTTGTTAGACTCAGTTTCTTCTATAAAAGGAGGCTGTGGGACTAGATGTTCTCTAAGGTATCTTCTAGATCCAAATTTGTGATCTTTTCTTTATTTCCAGTGATCTGTTCAGGATTAATTTTGAACTAGCTGTAGACTGATCATGTAATTTCTAATTTCATAATATTCTTGGGATATGGAACTAAGAACTCAATGTGTATGCTTGAGGGTGGAGAGAGCTGTCAAGTTGGTGCCTCAGAGGCACCTTTTTCCTCTAGTGTTTGGTAGATTTAGAAAACTGCAGTTAACTTCTCATAGCACTCATTTTCTGATTGTTGTGGAAACAGGTTTCTGTGCAAAGGTTTCTTGTTCTCTTTTCTACTGTTAGTTTGCATTTGAAATACTTTCCGGTTCTGCAGGATGATCCATCATTGGAGAGAAATTTCAGAGGCCACAAAGATGCTGTCACCAGTGTGGACTTCAATTTCAACATGAAGCAGTTAGGTAAAGTCATCTTGTGTTCTTGAAGGCGCTCATATATTTTAGAATAAAATGGGGTATGTGTGGAGGTGGGCATTTGTATATGTGAGGAATCAAATGGAAAATGAGAAGTCATGATTTCTATAGCTTTGACTGAGCAAATTAATTGGGCAAGATGAAATTTTTGGTTGTTTTAGAAGTTGCATGTATCTGCGTAAAAACCCATTTAATTTACTGCATGTTATCTATACCTTCTAATGGTATCCATAATCTGTAAATCCTTGAGATCAGGGATTATATATTTCTCATAAGTTATCTTATATGCAAGCTCAGGAATATTTGTGGAATGAAAAATAATTATATGTATTCAAAATTATTTCTAATTTTACTGGGAATTCTGTGCTGTTTGGGGTTCTCTGCTGTCATTGGAAATTTTTTTTTTAATGGAGTTGCTATTTGATGGTTTGGATTATTTACTGTGTGTGGCTGGTCACTTTAGTTGGATAGTGGCCAAGGTCATTTGCATGTTCATAGACTGTACTTCAGTACTGAGGACACTGCTGGCTCAGTGAAATCTGTCATTACCAGAAAAACTTAAAGCATATACCTTGCTAAAAGTAGGCACAGTGCCATTTTTCATCTATGAAGGGGAAAATTCTGTCCTTTTTATTATATATGATTATTCAGAATAATGTGCATCCATATTAACTAGAACTTTAATTATTGATTTAGTAAGTGGCAGCATGGATTCATGTTTGATGATCTGGCACATGAAACCTCATATGAGAGCCTATCGTTTTGTGGGGCATAAAGACGCAGTGATGTGTGTTCAGTTTTCCCCTTCTGGTCACCTTGTGGCATCAGGATCTAGAGATAAAACTGTCCGAATATGGGTGCCAAATCTGTAAGTATACTCATCTTCTTTTCTGTAAAACTCTTATCTCATTGGCTGGTTTGTTAGAAATCATGAGTCTAAGGGCTATTGCTATTCTCTTCACAATTATCTCTGTGAAGACCTTTTTCTCTTCATTCCCCTTCCTGTCCCTATATCGTACTTAGAGAGAGGGCATAGGTCATTAGTTCTCAAAGGAATCTTAGATGTAATCTAGTGTTGTCAAGTCCCACCCCCACTTTGTTGACAAATGAGGAAAATGAAGTCCAGAAAGGGAAAGCAATTTACCCAGGGTCACACAGCTCATAAAGAACAGAGCTGGGAATTTAGACCAGAACTTCTGCACCACAGGCCAGAGCTCTTTCCAGTATTGTAGGCTGCTTCTTAGTAGTCTTTGTGAGGAGCAAGATAGCCAGGTTGTGGGGGCTCAGTTTCTTTGGCATGGAATCATCTCTAAGTGAATTTGTAGTAGTTTGCTAATTGCCCTTCAGGGGGACCATCCTCAGCCTTCAGGGACATGATTACTTTGACCAGTTTTGTTATTCTTCCTCTGAAATGGGCAGTGGCTGGGGCTGCCATGGGCTCTGCAGACTAACAGTGGCTGGAGTCAAGAAGACCTGGGTGTTCACATATTGCCAGTGATGCTCATTCGTGTGTGAGGGCCGAGAAATCACTTCATTTTAGTCACTTGTAAAAGGGGACTGTGATAACTGCAGTATGACATTAGAAGGTTATTGGGTACTCTGTACCCAAATCCAGGCCCATTTAGGTCCCTGTTCCATCTTTGTCTTAGGATAGACACATACTTGTACCTGAATTTATACTAGAGGGATATACTTGGGAACCAGGAGGGCTTTTTACTGTACTGTGTAATGATTTCTAAAGTGACTTTTAATGACCTGGTGTCTTTGCATTTAGCAAAGGTGAATCTACAGTTTTCAGAGCTCACACAGGAACTGTAAGAAGTGTCCATTTTTCCAATGATGGTCAGTCATTGGTGACAGCCTCAGATGACAAAACAGTAAAAGTGTGGACAGTGCACCGCCAGAAATTTTTGTTCTCATTCAGCCAGCACATCAACTGGGTCCGCTGTGCCAAGTAAGTCATATCCTTCATGAGAAGAAAGGAGAGGAGTATGTAATTTTATTTAAACATTATATATAAAATAGCTATTTACAGATAACTTGTGTGTGTGTGTGTGTGTGTGTGTGTGTTTGTGGGTGTGGTGGGATATTAGGTCCAACCTGGACTCTTGTATGTGATCTTATTTCCTAGTAAGCTGAGAATTTATAGTCTCCACCACTCCACTGTTACCCCTCCCACGTCCCTTGCTCTTTGGCTTTGAGCATTTACACCTTGGCCATCCTTATTGCACAGAGTTATAGATTTTCTTTCTTGGTTTTTGCTTTTTACTATAGTTTATTCTTAATTAGAGGTAATTCTGATTATATTGTGTGCAGATCTAGGCACCACATTTTTAAAGGAATATTGACAAATTAGAGCATGTCCAGAGAAAGAGCACCAGTTTGTGGAGGGGACTTGAAAAAAACCTTCATGAGAACTTGATAGAGGACGGATACTTGGCTTAGAGAAGATAGGGAGGACATGATTTCTGTCTTCAAACCCTTTGAAAGAACTGTGTGCTAGATGATTTGCCTTTGTATACTTTTGGAGAGGTGCTACATTCTTTGTAGTAATAGGGTTGATTCTTAGTTGTAGTGATAGTACTTTCTATCCTCTTAGAGAGGAAGAAGGTGGGATAGCTAGTTAGCTAAATGATTATATAGTATTTAGGAGGCTTCACGCTTGGGTTTGGAGGAGAGGTGAAAGAAACCCAGTTGGGTAAAATTCCTAATACTGGTTTGAGAGCTTCTCCGTCTTGGTGCCACGAAGGGGCAAGATGCCCTAGTTTAGAGTGACTCAGGCTTGGTGAAACTTGTGACCTGAAGCACATATTTTATTTCTGGGAGGGGTCTGGAGGAGCAAAAAAGGATAAATGAAATATTCCTGCTACACTAGAAATTATGGGCTCAAGCATTACAAGCTAGGCCTGTGGCTATTAATCTTCTTCTCAGCTCTTGATTCTAAAGATACGTGATTTCCCATTATATGATTTCCCATTATTTATTCCTTTCGACATGTATTTTGTACTTAATATCTTTTTTCTTATCACTGTCTCCTTGTACATTTTCCTTTTGTGCACATAGAAGACTTCTTTTCCTTATCTATAGTGTATTCTATTTATCCTACTGTATTTTCCAAAGTAGGAACAATGTTTTACTTTCCTAAATGCTTCCTGTTTAAAATATAGTACTTTGATCTTGTAGAGGCACATGGGCTATTCTGTTGCTCTTGGGGCATAGTTTTTATGGTTGCTACATGTTCTCTTGGAAAGTAACTTCTTAGCCGTCGTTACGGGGTTGTTAGGTCCTTCATGGCAGGAATGATGTCACATCTCCAGTGCCTAGGACAGTGTTCTGCACACAGTAGACATTTAATAAGTCTTTGTTGAATGAATATAGCAGTTTGGATTTATACTGCACCTTTTATCAGGAAGTGCTTAAAATGCTTTCTCATTGATTCAGGAAAGCCTGCAGAAAACAAAAGAAAGAAAGAAAGAATTGAAGAGAGGACATTTAAGGACTTAGCTCACAATCCAGTAGATTGTGAACTCCTTGAGGGCAGGGACTATCTTTTGTCTCTTTTTATATCCCCAGCCTGGCACATAGTAGGTGCTTAGGAAACATTTATTGACTGACTGAAAGGAAAAGGTGATAAAATCTGCTTGATAGATGTGTTGATAACTCTTGGCTGCCCCTGAGGTGGGCTGAAGTGTAAGTATGTTATGTTAGATCATTGATCACTCCATGGGGGCTTTACTACTGTCAGAATCCCATTGTGATGTTGGTGAGGAGTGAGATTGCTTGCCATTTACCTTGGGATCCTGCCATCCTCATGAATCACTAATCCCTACTCCTCATTCCCTTGTGATCTCATACTTAATACTATCTGCTGAAGCAGTTTCTATTCCTGTTGTGAGTTATGTCTCTGAAATTTAGGCCTGCCTGGAATAATGATACTGTCCTGGGTGCGATATGTTGGGAAATGCTGGAATTGTGTCTGATTCAACTGGAGCCCGCAGGAGCAGAAAACGAATGATTTGAATCTTAAATAAAAGCAACACCCTTCTTCCAGTGAGACCATCCTCCCAGCGTAGCTAACAACTGCATCTGTACATCTGTTTCACTCTGCCTAGACTAACCTAATAGATGGTATAAAAATGATGCCTTGCTTCCTTTTCAGATTCTCTCCTGATGGAAGGCTGATCGTGTCTGCCAGTGATGATAAAACTGTCAAGCTGTGGGATAAGACTAGCAGAGAATGTGTGCATTCCTTTTGTGAACATGGCGGGTAAGCCTGCCACTGAGCCTGTCAGCCTGTCCCTCCTCTATCCTCACACTTACAAACTGCCTTCCAGTCTGTGTTGTCTGGTTAGTTGCCTGTGAAACACAGGTGGTGAAATGTGACAACTATCCATTCACTTCCTATTTTTAAAAAGCCATTTTTGCCCGAGGTGATGTCAGAGAGCTGTTACATACTTGGGACATAAATTAGTGTAACAAATAATGTCTGATAATTTCTACAGATGCTCATCAAATTCTCTACTGGGAAGGAAAGCAGCAAATACAGATACGATTTACAACTTTCATGTTAGTGACTAGATATAAGACTTAATCACTTCAAAGTGCTTACAAAAAACAGGAAGGTTTTGACTTAGGCAATTTAAATGTTAAGGTAGCTCCTTTTTCTAGTTTTATAACACGGAGAACTGTGATATTAAAAGTCCATGTAAATGTAATTAAATCTTATCAGAAAGGAAAGTGTATTTTAAGCCGCCTTATTTTGTAATTCCATGGATTTGAAAACTTTTGGCTCTAGAAGTAATCTCTTATGATACATTTTCCATGGTCAGATAGTTATGGCTTATCTTAATATTATTATTTTCAAAATATTGATAAATATAGCTCACATTTATATAGTACTTTAATATTCAAAATATAAGGATTTATTTAAATGGTGACTTGTCCAGAATTGTTGATGTAATTTCATCTTCTGTTATTTTGGTTGGCAACTTTTATAATATGAGCACCTGAACTGATGATAACATGCAGATTTCCTTAGTGAAATTCTAAGATCTCTCTCCTGACCAGTAGGTGAAAAGTTAGGGTCTGGGGGAACATCTGTGTCACACCTTTGGGCCTAAATACTTCTCTAGACAAGCAAAATGTCATGTGGCTATTGAGTATTGGCCAGAAAAACACTGGAAGCTTTGTGGTGACACTTTAATGTTGAGGCCTATAGTCTGATTTTAAAAACGCCGAAACAGTATATTTAGTAAACCTTCCTCAATTTAGTCTTAGCCCCAGCCCATTTTCCCTTAGGCTTAAAATTGTGACTTGTTACTTAATAGAAAAATAGGTCCGTTTTGTGGAAACATTGTAGAATAATTGCATCAATCAGTTCTATTTTTCAATCATTTACTGTGTGCTTAGTGCAGACCTAGTAGGGCAAGGACTTGAAACTGACTCTTGTGTGATCCCTTTTTATTGCATTGAGAATTCTCTCTGTTGACCCTAATTCAGGTCTTTTCTACTTTAGGTTTGTCAATTATGTGGACTTCCATCCCAGTGGTACATGCATCGCTGCTGCTGGTACAGATAACACTGTCAAGTTGTGGGACGTCAGGACCAACAGGCTTCTTCAGCATTATCAATGTGAGTTGGGGAGGCTTTCCTTGAGACTGGACTGCAGAGGCCTCCTTGTGGAGGATAGCTTGTGACGTAGCTGATGTCAGAGAGGATTCTGTTCCATTCTGTGATACTTATTGAGCACCTGTTTGCCTTGCAAATATGAGGAGTCCTTTACTAGGTCAGGAAAAAAGTTGTTGGTTTTGATTGGGACCTTAATGCTAAAGAGCAGAATTGTCTGGAGAGAAACAGACAGTCTTCTGTTTTGTTTGGTTACTGTCGCTATGACAGCCCATTCAGAGTTAGTGTCTGATGAGCTCCTTGGAGTTAAGAGTTATATAGAATATTAAACTCCTTTTTTTTAATATTCAAAATAAAATAACTCGACTCCAATGCAGACCACGGGGTTGTATCAGGAGTTGTAATAGTGCTCAGTCAGGAAGTCCTTCCTAGTGCATCAACTAGGGTCACTAGTATAGGTCTGAGGGGGTTTGGCTTCAGCATGTGCTAACATGGGGTGGGAGTGGTATGCTCCATTGGAGGGAGGGTAGTTTCTCCACAGAAGGAGCTGTGTCCATGGCTACCATGGTTGCTGCTGCCCCGTCCTTTGCCTCATTATCCTCTGCTAACACATGATATTTTGCATATTTGCAGACCTTAAGCTCTCCACTCTACCCCAAACTTCTTATTGTCATGGCCCTTCTCTCCCTGTCATGGTTGGCCCCCTCTTGGCAGGACCACATGCACTGTGATACAATTTTCCTTATTGTCTTTCCCTTAACTCCTCTGTTTACCATTTAGTCTGGGCTTCTTACTGCTAGGTTCATTTCTCTTATCCCCTTTTAAAAACCCTCATCCTGTTCTTCATTAAAGTCCCCCTTAATGCCACTTTGTGATGTAAAAGTTACTAAGAAAATCTCAGAATTGGAAGGGACCTGAGGCCATCTTGTCTTAACCTATATCTGAGCAAGAAACCCAACACAACATCTTCAGTAGGTGATCATCCAGCCTTTGAATCTGGCCATTCAGTCAGTTCCAAATCCATTGAATTGTCCACAGTTCTCTGTTTTCTCCTCAAGAATAGCATGGGATTCTTCATTATAGATATTCTCCTAAAATCTAGGTAACTGATATCTCCTGTACTCTTCAGTCTCCTAACTTAACCTGGACATAAAAAAAAATAAGGTTAATCTCCTATAACCTGTTCTTGGAGAAGCTGTGTAGTCACATCTTAATCACTACTTCTTTCTCTAGGCATTGACTAATTGTCTCTTTATTGATCCATTCCAGAATTTTCTCAGGATTTAGAGTCAAACACTTAGGTTTTTAGTTTATAGATTCTGTTCTGTTCCTATTTTGAAAAATATCCCATTTGCATTTCTTCAGTCTTGTGGTACCTATTTCATTCCCTGTGATTGTTCGGATATTACGAACAGTGGCTCAGCAATCACATCAATCAGTTAACAGGCATTAAGTTTTTAACTATGTGCCAGGCACTGTACTAGACCCTGGGGGTACAAAGACAAAAATGGAGCAACCCTTACCTTTGAAGGAGTTTACGTTACATCAGAAGAGACAACATATATGTACAAGCCCGTGCGCGTGTGCGTGTATGATATGTGTGTACGTATATGCATAAGGTAATTTGGAAAAGGTGGTACTTGAGTGGAGCTTTGAAGAAATCAGGGATGAGGTTACAGGAGCTGGATGTTGGGAGAAAGTGCTTTTAAAATGGTCATCATAACCCACCTCAAATGGTTGTTGTAAAAAAAAAAAATACTTTGTCAGTTGCAAAGTGCTATAAAAATATGTGAGCTGTTATCATTAATAGGAAGAAAGGAGTCACCAAGCTCTGTGTACATTGATTTCTCAGGTCTTTGGTAGGTTTACATCAGGTGATGAGAGTTAAGTCTCTGGTGACAGGAATGTCTTGGGGAGAAAAGTCAGTGAAGATGTCTATTTTGAATGATGGGCCACTGTTGTTGACCACTAGGTGGCGAAAATGCTGTATTTTTTTTTTTTTTTTATAAGCTTGTGTACTTTGGATCTTAATTCACATTGTATCTTCAGGACTAAACTTAGAACAGTGGTCCTAGGCCTTTGTCCTCTTTGGAATAAATCCCATTCCATTGAGGCCTTTAAGGAGGCAAATTTAATCTCCTAGAGGTGTTCCACAGAACATGTGTCTTCCACTCCTCAACCAAACTTAGTTTAGTGCTTTGTAAGGCCCAATGTAGATGTAGTGAGTGGCACAGTGGGCCTGGAGTCAAGAAGACCTGAGTTCAAATCCAGTCCCAGATATTTATTAGCTGTGTGGCCCTAGGAGATTCACTTAACTCTGTTTACCTCAGTTCCTCTTCTGTAAAATGAGCTAGAGAAGGAAGTGGCCACTCTGGTATCTTTGCCAAGAAAACTCCAAATGGGGTCATTTGTTGACTAACAACTACAGTGTTGATGAATTCTTCTTTGAGAGATGATTTATTTTGTTTTGTCCTTGTTCATTTCAGAAACATTGGGTTTTTTCTGACAAGATTGAGATAACCAACCCACCTTTATAGCCTCAGAGGTAGCATGTCTCTAGAACAGTTTAGCCAGCTTTGCCTCTCCAGAGTGTAAAAGAGGTTTCAATGCTGGAAAGTTATAATGTAACAATATAACGTCTTGCTCCTTTTTTCCACTTTTACCCTCTCCCTCCTTATTCTCTGAACTCTCTTGTATGTAACAACATTATTTGTTGGAGATTTGTTGGTTCATATAACTCTATAAATATTTGGAGAAGACAGATGCTTTGTTGGGCTGTGGCTTATACCAGCTGTGTAACTACTGTAGAAAGATTGGAAAAGAGCTTGTGGGCCATCTAGTCCAGCTGCTCTCTGACCTATATCCTTTTTATAATATCTCCAGCAAGTAGTCCTGTAAGTTCTGCTTAATGAGAGGGAACTGTTGTGCGTTGCTCTTTCTAATGACTCTCATTGTTAAGTTTTTTTTTACATTGAGCTGCAGTCTGCCTTTGTGAAACTTTCACTAGTTATTTCTGCTCCCTGGGGTCAAGCCTTTAAATACTTGGAGAGGTGTTCATGGCCCCTGGAAGCCTTCTCACTTCAAGCTAAACATCCCCAGCATCTTCAGTAGGGTCTTTCTAGGAAGACTGTAGTGTCTTCCTTCTTTGGACAGGCTCCTGTTTGTTGGTATTTGGTGCCATTTCTTTTTTTTTTTTTTAATGTATTTTTTTTTTTAGTTTTCAACATTCACTTCTACAGAATTTTGAGTTCCAAATTTTCTCCCCATCTCGTCCCTCCCCCCACCCCAAGATGGCATGCATGCTGTATAAGCCTTCCCCTAATCTGCCTTCCCTTCTATCTCTCCCCCCCTTCTCTTATCCCCTTCCCCTTCTATTTTCCTGTAGGGTAGCATAGATTTCTATACCCTATTTCCTGTATTTCTTATTTCCCAGTTGCATGTGCAAACAATTTTTTTAACTTTTGTTTTTAAAACTTTGGGTTCCAAATATTCTCCCTTCCTTCCTCCCCAGCACCCTCATTAAAAAGGCAAGTAACTCGATACAGGTTATACATGTGTAGTCATGCAAAACACTTCCACAGTAATCATGTTGTGAAAAACTATACTTCCCTTCATCCTATCCCGCCCCCCATTTATTCTATTCTTTATTTTGACCCTGTCCCTCCTTAGAAATGTTTGCTTCTGATTACCCCCTCCCCCAATCTGCTCTCCCCTCTATCATCCCCATGCTTTCTTATCCCCTTTCTCCTATTTTCCTGAAGGATAAGAGATTTCCATACCCAATTGAATGTGTATGTTATTCCCTCCTTAAGCTAAATCCGATGAGAATAAGATTCACTTGTTCCCTGTCACCTTCCCCCCCTCCACTGTAAAAGCCTTTTTTTGTCTGTTTCACGTGAGATAATTTACCCCATTCTGCCTCTCCCTTTCTCCTTCTCCCGGTATAATCCTCTCTCACCCCCTAATTTTATTCTCCAGATATCACCCCTTCATCTTCAACTCACCCTGTGCCCTCTATCTATCTATCTATCTATATATACATACATATAATTTTTTCTCTGCAACTACCCTAATGCTGACAAAGATCTCATGAGTTACAAGTATCATCTTTCCATGCAGTAATGTAAACATTTCTTAATAAGAGACTTATTAAGTCTCTTATGATTTCTCTTTCCTGCTTACCTCTTTATGTTTCTCTTGAGTCTTGTATTTGAAAGTCAGATTTTCTATTCAGCTCTGGTCTTTTCATCAAGAGTGCTTGAAAGTCCCCTAATTCACTGAATGACCATTTTTTCCCCTCAAGGATTATACTCAGTTTTGCTGGGTAGGTGATTCTTGGTTGTAATCCTATCTCCTTTGCCTTCTGGAATATTATATTCCATGCTTTCCGGTCCCTTAATATAGAAGCTACTAAATCTTGTGTTATACTGATTGTGTTTCCACAATACTTGAATTGTTTCTTTCTGGCTGCTTGCAATACTTTCTCTTTGACCTGGCAGCTCTGGAATTTGACTACAATATTCCTAGGAGTTTTCCTTTGGGGGTCTCTTTCAGGAGGGGATCGGTGGATTCTTTTAATTTCTATTTTGTCCTCTGGTTCTAAAATATCAGGGCAGTTTTCTTTGATCATTTCTTGAAAAATGATGTCTAGGCTGTTTTTGATCATGGCTTTCAGATAGTCCAATAATTTTAAAATTCTCTCTCCTGGATCTATTTTCCAGGTCAATTGTTTTTCCAGTGAGGTATTTCACATTGTTTTCTATTTTTTCATTCTTTTAGATTAGTTTTACAGTGTTAATTTCTCATAAAGTCACTAGCTTCCAATTGCTCCATTCTGATTTTTAAGGAAGTAGTTTCTTCATTAAGCTTTTGGACTTCCTTTTCCATTTGGCCAATTTTGCTTTTTAGGGCATTCTTCTCCTCATTGGCTTTTTGGACCTCTTTTGCCATTTGGGTTAGGCTATTTTTTAAGGTGTTATTTTTTTTCAGTATTTTTTTGGGTCTCCTTTAGCAAGCTGTTGACTTGTTTTTCATGATTTTCTTACATCACTCTCATTTCTCTTCCCAGTTTTTCCTCTACCTCTCTTACTTGTTTCTCAAAATCCTTTTTGAGCTCTTCCATGGCCTGAGACTGATTCATCTTTTTCTTGGAGGCTTTGGATGTGGGAGCTTTGACTTGGTTGTCTTCTTCTGGTTATATGTTTTGATCTTCTTTGTTACTAAAGAAAGATTCTATGGTCTGACTTTTTTTGGACCTTTGTTTATTCATGATCCCAGCCTATTACTTGAGTTTTAAACTCTTTGTTAAGGTAGGAGTCTGCTTCCAGTGTGGAGAATGTACTATCCCAAGCTTCAGGGGTTTTGTGCAGCTGTTTTCAGAGATACTTCTAGAGATCTGTAAATTTTCAGTTCTTCAAAGGTGGTATGATAAGGGGCAAGGTGTTTACTCCTTTTCTGTCCTATGCTGTGGTCTGTGAGTGACCACAAGCACTCTTTTCTGTTTTCGACCTGTGAGGAGGATTTCCTCTCCATGGCCCACTACAAGCTCCACTACACCAGCACTCCACCTCATCCCAGGATTGCCACCCAGAACCATGACCCAGATCTAAGCATGGGCAAAGCAAGAGAATCCTGCACCAGCAGAGAGATCCCTGCAATCCCTCTGTGGTCAGCCACTCGATTCCCCCTCAGTCTGTGGGCCAGAAGCTCTGGAGGCAGCTGTTGCCCCAGGGCCATGCTCAGGACTGGGGCTGCCGTGTCTCTCTCTCTCTCTCTCTCTCTCTCACACTCTCTCACACCGCAGACACAGACTTTTCCCACTGACCTTCTAAGTTGTTTTTGGTGTTCTCGAAGTTTGGAAACCGCCACAGCTGCCTGTGATTCAGTGCTCTGAGGCCTCCTCCAGGTTCATTGAGGCCTGCTTTGTCTGTGCGTCCACGCCAGACTGTGCTCCTCTCCTAGCCCAGTACAATATACCTTTCCAATCAACCATCCAGGCTGTCTTGGGCTGTAAATTTGTTTCACTCTGTCTTTTTGTGGGTTCTGCTGTTTTAGAATTTGTTTAGAGCCATTTTATACAGGTATTTGGAGGAGTTTGGGGGAGAGCTCAAGCAAGTCACTGCTTTTACTCCACCATCTTGTCTCTCCCCTCCCTATTTGGTGCCATTTCTAAAAGAGACAGTGTAACATAGTGAATTGAATTAGACTTAAAAGACATGGAAGAGTATTAGACTTGGTCAGGAAGGCCTAGAGAGTCAAATCCCTCCTCTGACACTTACTGGCTGTGTGACCATGGCCATGTCACTTAGTATCTCAATTAGTCTCAATTTTCTCTTCTCTCCAAAAGGGATAATACTACCAGTACAGGGTACATACAGAGTTACTGTGAGGCTCACATGAAAGAATATATGTGAAGAGTTTAGCAAATTTTTAAGCACTATGTAAATGTCATTTTTTACTGAACATGGCAGATAGAGCTGAGTGAGCCTTGATGATTGTTTTTAGTAACTTCAGTCTCCTCTGCCATGGTTTGGATTCAGCTGGGAGTTACGCTTCACTTGTGTTTATGTTCTTTGGAAGGAGGGGAGTGTACGAGAATATGTCTCTAACCCCCATAATACATTTTTTAGGCAATACTGATATCAAATTTCTCTTCTGCCTGGCTCAGGGTCCTGTGTGATACTGTAGCATATTGATAGCAAGCAATAATCCATATGCTCCCAGCTGGCTTCTTATCTGGCTTGGGAGAGAGTTGATTTCCTGTTTTCTATTCATAGTTATTAAATTATCTGAATCTGCACCATGGTTCAGGCTACATTTTGACTGCTGATGTCATTTGTCTCTGCTTCGTGACTCCATTCTGTAGTGAGGTGGCTCTTGTCACTTGCCTGTCACTGGTGAGAATGATCTGTTCATTGGGAATTAAATTGACAGCTCCATCCTATGGCTTCTTTCCTCTGAGCTTTGGGAATGATTTTAGGAATGAGGAAAATAGTGTAGGTATAGGAGAGCAATGCTCTTTGACAATCTAGCAAAAGCCCTTTCAGCACAGTTTCAAAGGGCTGAAGAAAAAAAAATTGGTAGACTCTGGCACTTGAAATATGTGAGAAATATTTTGCACAGCATCTGTTCCCTTTGAGCAACGCTAACATAATAGGGAAAGATGCAAAGTTTTGGGATGAAACTCATTTGCAGTTGGAATATAAAAGAAGGGTTTATGTAGTAAAGGTAATAAACTGGATATATAGATGGTTCCAAAGGCAAACCTGAAGAAATTTTGGGAAATTTGTCAGAGGACTTGTTGAGCTTTGGGGTTGCATTTAGTGATTGAATCACCTTTTTAAAAAATAATTTTTTAAATTTAATGCTTTTTGTTTCTTGCATCACCATTGTATCCCATGTATCCTTCCCCCTCCCCCACTTAGAGAGCCATTTGTTTTCTAGAGAGGAAAAAAAACTAGCATAACTGATAGGTACATTGAGAAAGTCCCAAAATGTGTGTTATGTGTAAACCTGTGGACCTTCTACCTCCATGGAGGGGTGGGTTGGAGGTGTCTTTTCATCTGTCATCATTTGAGTCCAGCTTCATCTTTATAATTTTGTTACATTTACTTTTGAATTTTTTGGTGTGTCATTGTTATTTCCATTTACATTGTAGCTACTGCGTATATTCTTTTCTTGGCTCTGCTTACTTCACTCTGCACATACTCGTGTAGATCTTTGTATACTTCTCTGTATTCATCACATGCATAATTTCTTTTTTCTTTCTTTTTTACCAATTAAATATATTCAATTTTATGGTCAGCTGCTTCCCTGTGACACTTGCCTGTACCCTCCATCCTGACAAAATGAAGGATTGATGCTTCAGGCCTCCTGGCTCAGGCATGTTATAAGCCCCATTGGTGCGCAACTCTTTTTTTTTTTTTTAATTAAACTATTTATTTATTATTTCTTAGTTTTCAACATTTACTTCCATAAGATTTTTTTTTTTCATAAGATTTTGAGTTTCAAATTTTCTTCCCCTCCCACTCCTCCCCCTTCCCCAGGATGGCATACAATCTGATACAGGCTCTACTTATACTTTCATATTAAGCATATTTTTATGTTAGCCATGATGTAAAGAAGAATTAGAACCAATGGTAGGAGCCATGAGAAAGAAGAATCAAAACAAAACAACAAAAGAAAAGGAGAGCAAATAGTATGCTTCCATCTGCATTCAGATTCCATAGTTCTTTCTCTGGATATGGATAGCTTTTTCCATCATGAGTCTTTTGGAATTATCTTAGATCCTTGCACATGCATAATTTCTTATAGCGCAGTAGTATTCTATTACATTCACGTACAACAATTTGTTAAACCATTCCCCAGTTGATGGGCATCTACTTTGCTTTCAATTCTTTGCCATCACTCAAAGTGCTGCTATAAAAATTTTGGACTATATGAAGACTTTTTTTCTTATTGATGGATTCCTTGGCCCAGTATTAGGTTCTCTGGTTTAAAGGGTATGCACATTTTAGAAATTGCTTTCCAAAGTGGTTATATCATTTCACAATACCTTTCTTCCCAAAATTCCTTTCACGGTTACTGATGCCATTTTTTCTCATTTTGGCCAGTTTGAAAGGTGAGGTAAAACCTCAGATTTGTTTTGATTTGCATTTCTCTTATTATTAGTAATTTGCAGTATTTTTTTGGTATGTGGTTGTGAACACTTTGTAGTTCTTCTTTTGAGAACTAGTGGTTCATACCCTTTGACCATTTATTTATTGGGGAATGGCTATTAGTGTTATATATATTTATTAATTGTTTACATATTTTGGATACCAAGCCCTTATCAGAGAAATTTGAGACACAAATTTTTCCCCACATTGGACCACTTCCCTTCTTACCTTAGATGCAGAAGTTTTTCAGTTTTAAGTAATCAAAGTTACCTCTTTTATCTTTTGTAATTGCCTCTGTGTCTTGTTTGCTTAAGGTTTAAATCTCTTACCCATTTTTTGTCCTGTTATGTTCTTTTGGGAGATGTATGATCCTTAGGTTGTCTCTATTTATCCTGTTCTGAGATCTGTATGTTTTGCTTGCAGAATGAGCACATTTTCTTTTAATGTTCTTGATTTTTGATTCTCTTCTTTTAGATTGTTTTTTACTTTTGTTTATTTGCATTCACAATCTATTATTTTCTCTTTTGTTTATTTGGTGAGACTTGCCATTGGAGATTCAAGTTCTTCTATTCTGCCCATTGTTTTTGCTGTGCAGGACATAATTCTGCTCTCATAATTCTCATTTCTCTTTTAAACCACTCAGGAATAGCATATTGTGGTTCCATGTTCTCCTCAACTTCCACAGAGTACTCTTCTGTTTTTGTTAAATGTGGGATCATTTTCCTTCATTTTGCAGTGTTCATAGATACCTAGAGTCATTTACTAGATTTGAAGGCCATATTTTCTTCTGTTGTTCTTGTTTTTATCTGTTTATCAAGGTCTTTGATATTTCTTCTTCCTGGAGTCTTTGATACTTTCAGTTCCCCCCCCCCCCCCGCCCCTTATTTTCTTTGTTTACTTCTTACTCCCTCACCTCTGATTGTAGTTTCCTTGGGGACTTGATCTCAAAGTGTCTCGGCCTCCTCCCACACTGATCAGTTTATGGTTTACCAGCATAGGTCTCTGCCCCAGCTGACTTTTGGTTGGTCAGAACTCAGCACAGCTGGATGCTGTGCTTTTCCTTCAGGCTTGGTGGAGTGCTACACAGCTCCTTACACATACAGTATTCTGTCCTGGTGACCTTTCCCATTCCCTTTGTTCCTTAGTTCTTTGGTCAACACTGGCAGTTCAGAGCCTGCTTTCCCCAGCACCAGCAGTTTAGAGCTACCAGCATTTCAGAATTTTGCAGAATTAGTGCTTCCAGGTTACAGTCCTTGGCAGGCTTTTGCTTCTCAAGGGCTATAGCCAAGCTGCTGTCAAGACCCAAGAAAGCTTCTACAGCCTGGCCCAGGGTCTTTATGGTACTGAAAGGAGCTGGGGTGGGAGGGACCTAGATGTAGGGATGGGTTTTGATGTAAGCCTGCGTCACATCCTTAGGTCTTCTAGTACAGCCTCACTGCTGGGTAATGTAAGAGGCAGAAGAGGGGTGCTGAGTGAGCTTAGTGTCTGTGAAGGTCAGTCGGTTTGTGCATTTTTTTTTTACCTGTTTTTAATTCTTGGTGTCCTTGACTATGGAAACAGCTGAAATTGCTATATCTTTTGTGCATAATTTCTGTTTTGAGAAGGTTTGAGAGGTCATGAGGATTTGAGAAAGTGTATAGTCTGCTATCTTGTTGCTCACACGACCTATCAATTTGCTTTTTAAAAACGATGCCATCTTATTCTTTCCTGCCCTCCTTGTCATAAGTGTTCCTCTTTTGAATCTTCATAGCATTTTGTTTGCATTTTATTGTAATTTGCCTTGTTCTTTTTTTTCTATCCACATACCATTCATTTTCTGTAATAGAATATAAACTCTTTGAAAGAAGAAATTTTGTCTTAGTCAACTTAATAGCCTTTAGTGCCAGCACAAGGCCTTACATGTAGTAGTTTCTCAGGAAATGATGCACAAGGTCCCCCTCTAGTCAGAATTCTAGGACTCTGTATGAAATTTGGGGATTTGGCCTAAGGAGAACATAATTAAGTTTCTTGACTGCTTGTGTTGTTATTTTCAATCCCCAACTCTGGTTTTGGGACACCAAACTGGATATAAGCCATAGCTGGCTTGTTAAGGTTCTATTAGTAGTCCTTGAGAATTTTCCCCCAGCTAGGAAGAGAAAGGAAGGGAAGCTAACAACATGTTACAGTTTCAGGTCCTGCCTGCAGTTCAAGTAAAAAGTGCTACCCTGCTGGTAGGCACCCCAAATAAAGAGGCTGAAATTTCAGATAGGGAAGAAGCCAATCCTGGGGTAGTAGGAAGGAAAAAAAGGATATTTATATTTTCTAAAGCAGATAATACAGTTGAGAAGTTTTCACATGGCTACTGGAGGGCTGCTAGGTGGTCACCAAATGCAAATTAAATGCTTCCTATAATCATCATACTGTTCTGGATTCTAGGTATACAAGATGAAAAATGACACAGTTC
This sequence comes from Vombatus ursinus, assembly GCF_900497805.2. NCBI lineage: Eukaryota > Metazoa > Chordata > Mammalia > Diprotodontia > Vombatidae > Vombatus > Vombatus ursinus. Next base: position 20,496,458 of record NW_020954598.1, read on the forward strand.
TTGCTGTCATGGAGTTCATAGTCTGGGGTGGTACACAGAAAACCAACAGATTATTGATATACAGTATTTTTTGACAAATACGTGAGAGAGCTGTCAAATAAAGTGTTAGGTGAGGCTGGAGGGGGAAGTTGGTTTGTAGTCTGGGAGGTGCCAAAGCTCAGGGAAAAGGGATGTTCAGATTTGGCTGGAAAGTAGTTTTGTGGAGGAGGAATATCAGAGGGAGTGCTGAAAAGGGCTGGTGATATCAGATTATTGAAGGTTTTTGATATCCGAGAATTTTGAGTTTAAACTTTCTGATTCTTTTGAGATGGTTGTGTTCACAATTTGCATCCATGTAGGATTCCCAGTGGAATGTTAATATTAAAAAGGTGGACTTTTGCATGTCCCGGGCAGTTTGGGATCTTTGAAAGCACAGCTCTAATACAAATGAGAAGATGAGTCAAATCTGTCAGTCAGTGAGTGTTTATTCATTGTCTCTCATGTGCCAGGTTTTGTGCTGAGTGCTAGAGAGGCCCATTCAAAGGGCTCTGAGAAATTTGTGGAGAGAGCTATTACTTGTACTTAGGGAGATTAGGGAAAACATTATGGAGGAGTAGGTTTTGAAGGGTTAAAGATTTCAACAGTAGCCATGGGGGCTTGGGAAGTCCATTTTTAGGCTTTGCCAGATGGCTTGAGCAAAGGCACAGAGATGACAGAGGGAAGGATAAGAATGGGGGATGATGAATAATTGAGTGCTTAGAATGTAGTGAAGTAAGGACAAGTGGGTCCAGATTGTAGAGGGCCTTGAATGCCAAACTCAGGAGTATTTGGTAGGCATTGAGGAATCCTTAAGCTTTTGAGCAAGAAAGTGCCTTGTTCAGAAGTGATTATTCAGAACATTGTGTAAGTATTTGGTGTGAAGAATGGAATGAAAGTGAGGATACCTTGGAGTCAGGAAGACCAGTTAGGAGATCTTTATAAGTAGAGTCCAGTATTCCAGGGAAGAGGTGGTCAGGGCTTGAACTGCGGAGATAAGAACGGGAAAGAAAGGCTGAATTATTATATCTGTGGTGGTTTCCCAGGTCTATCCTGTGCTCTCCCTTTCCCTGTTCCTCTTTTCTCTCTTCCCCTCTCTTTCAGTGACTTTATCAGGTTACAGGTTTAATGATCATGTCTGCACAGATCTCTATATCTAGCTCCCATGTCTCCCCAAGCTCCCACCCCACATCACTACTTTACTGTTGGACATTTCAAACTGGCTGTCCCAGGGATACTTCAAACTTAACATGTCCAAAACAGAACTCATTCTCGATGCCTTTTCCCCCTCACCCCCCTAGCTGAAGTGCCACCTTCTTCTAAACTCTTCTAAACTTCTCTATCTGTTTTGAAAAGATACCATTTTTCTGGTATCTCAGGTCCATGACCTTGATGCTCACCTGGGCTTCTCATTCCTCACTCCGTACATATCCAGTCAGTTGGCAATTCTTGTCATTTCTACCTTATTCACACATAGTCACTATTTTAGTTTAGGCTTTTTACCACCTCTCAGCCAGATTATTGCAACAGCTTCCTAACTGACCTCCCTGCCTCGTCTCTCCCCACTCTAGTTCAACTGCTGCCGAACTGATCGTGTTTAAGCTCAGATCTGACCACGTCATTCCCTTTCCTTATAATAAACTCCAGTGGCTTCATGTTGCCTCTTTGACAAAAGATGAACTCCTGTTTAGTTTTCAGTCCTTCACACTTTGGTTCCAACCTATTTTCCAACCTCATTGTGCATTGTTTCCCTCCCACACTCTGCTATCCAGTCAAACTGGCCTGCTTTTTGTCCCTCATACATTACACGCCTGTGTTCTGTTTTGCTGTGTTTGCATTGACTTTTCCACATGCTTGGAATGTATTGTCTTCTCACTGTCACCTCCGGGAATCCCTGTTGTGCTTCAAGACACAGTTCAAACATGCAGGCTTTCCTGATCTCCCCAGCTGTCGGTGCTCTCCTTCTTAGAGTCCCTTGTATCTAACTACTTTGTGTACATTTATATATGTCACAATGCCTAGTGCAGCACCTGGTTTACAGTAGGTGCTGAACAAGTGCTTGTCAGTTATTTAAGGTAGAATCAACAGAACTTGGCAAATGATTGCCTGTTGTAGTTGAAAAAAGAACAGTTGCAGAAATTACTGATATTTTTGTAGTATTTTAAAGTTTGTAAAGGGATTTACATTATTTCATTTGATCTTCACAATAAACCTGTGGTGTAGATACTACGAGTAGTATTATCCCTATTTTACAGATGAGGTAACTGAGACTTACCATGATTAAGGGACTTGTCTGCAGCCACAAAGCTTGTAAGTAACAGATGTGGAATATGAGCCCAGCTCTTCCTAACTCAGAGATGATTCTCAAGTTTAGTCTTTCAAATGCCTAACTATCAGCAGAATTGAAGTGGTGAGGGCAGGGGCAAGTTTGGGAAAGATTATTTCTGTTTTGGACATTCTGAGTTTGAGGTGTTGATTGGACATCCAGGTGGAGATGTCCATTACAGGCAGTTAGAAATGTATCACTGAAGCTAAGGTGGGGAGAGGGTGGTTGTGGAGATAAAGATTTGGGAATCAAAGCCATGAGAATGAATGGTGAGATTGTCAAGGGAAAGACAACAACGAGAAGAGGGCTAAGGACAGACCTTGGGGAGGTTGGAGGTTTGAGGTTGAAGTGGAAGAACCCAGAAGGAACAGTAAAGGGAGGTGGGATATCCATGAGGGTGCAGAGAAGAGGGAGCAGTCAGGAGGAGGAGATACCCAGCATTGTCAAATGTTGCAGAGAAATATAGCAGTGTTAGGTTTGCAAGAAAGCCATTGGATTTGAGGTTTAGAAGGCTGGTCACTGAGGATTTCAGAGTAGGGAGAGAAGCCAAAGTCAGTGTTGGAGATGTGGCAATGTCGTTATACTGTAATTCCACATCAGATATTCGTGGTTTTTGAAATAAATGATTTTTGCAACTTTGAGCCAAGAAAGTGCTACTTCTCATTTTTAAATAATTAAGTGAATATAATTTTGTTTTGTGGATTTCATGACATCACTTGAGGTAACTCAGAGTATGACTGGGATACCACATGACCACTGTGAGGGATCTCTGCTCTAGGAGAACCAGCACGCTTTTCATGCATGAAAATGTCTCCGTGAGGGGGCAGCATATTGCTGCTCTGAAAGCGAGACAGTGTCATTTTTAGAATCAGCCCTAACAGCTGTAAGGAGGCACAGCTGCTCCAAGGGTTCTTGACTTCTCTGGGCTCTGTACTTTGTAATGAGTCCCAGGGGTCCCTTGCTGAAATTTCTACTTGAGGCTGGGAATGTTAACTTATAGCACTGTCTGGAGACTCTGGCTTAACATATCTTTGTGTCTCATAGGGCAGCAGAAGAATTAACACATCCATGAAGATAGTGCTCATCCCCTCTGAGTAATAATAATAAAAATAACTGACACGTTGTTCTTTAAAGTTTGCAAGGTGCAGGTAGTAAGGTAGGTACATAGGTATCCATATCCCCCTTTTGAAGAAGGGAAAAGGCACTGAATCTCTGAAAAATTAAGTGACTTGTCTCCTGTTTTAGGCTTAGGCTTTAAAAAGTAGTTTTCCCCCTTGGAATTTCATTCTGACATAAGAATCCAAGGAGAGGAATCTGAGCTCTTCTTGGTATCCTTGTTCATTTTTTACTTTTGGAGGCAATTGAGGTTAAGTGACTTGCCCAAAGTCACACAGCAAGTAACTATAACTATAATATGTGTCTGTGTGTGTGTGTGTATGTGTATGTATATACACATCTGCTATAATAACTAGCTGGATTTGAACTCAGGTCCTCCTAACTCTAGGGCCCATGCTCTATCTACTCTACCACCTACCTGCCCTTTCCCCCTTCATTTCTGAAACAACCAGAGTAATGTCTTTCCAGGAATTCTAGGGACATTAGCCAGAATCTGCAGGGTACTTGGAGAGGTGCTGCAGGGCACCAAGTGGGAGCCACAGCCTTGTTTTTATGGTAGCTATTGAACTGCAGCGGATACTAAATAGAAATCGAAATGTCTCTGTGTTCTAAAGGCTGGAAGTCATGTGAAGACTCTGTTTCGGTATTGGGTTAGCAATTTGAGACTAACTATGAGACCCTGGGCAAATCAGTTTCCTTTTCTGGGATGACTCATTTTCCCTTATATAAAGTGTATAGATGATCTCTAAGATCTTTGGTATGCTTTTGGTTTACAAGTCTCTAAGAATTTTTATCATTTAATTTGTTGTCACGTACCCCAAGACCGTGAAGTAGGCAATCTGGGTATTCCCCTTTTTGGATCAAGCTGTGGATACACAGCTAGGATAAATGATTTGTCTAGGGTCCCCTAGACAAATACTCCATGACTAGTAGAACTAGAACTGGAAGCTCCCAAGTTTCCTGTTTATTCTCTGAATCTTACCACTTCCTCAAATAAGTCTCACATTCCTGTTTTCGGACTTCCTTCCCATGATGACAAAAACCCACAGGGCTGGTTTGTGTCCATTTCCTTGGTCTTTTTATAACCTAGAGCTGAGTGGGAAAGAGTTAATTTTAAGCTGGAAGTCCAGCTGCCAGAAGACAATTCTGCCTGAGTTAGCCTACTCACACATCTATTTTTTCCGTTCCTTAAAGAGGGTGTTTATGTGTTGTTTGAAGAGAGGAGTTCCTCAAGCTAGCCTTCATCCTTAGAACTGAAGTATCTTCGTTTTATGAATCAAAAGCCTGATGTAAATGCAGTCAGTTTCTATTAACTTCAGTCAAATGTCATGAGAAAGAGGTTGGCTAGTCAGAAAAGCACCTGTGGTGCCTGGGTAAGCTGGTGCCATAAGGTACTTTGTTGCCTCTGCCTCTGTCTTTCCTGGCAGAGCACAGCTAATTATTACTATGGTGGTGGTGCTCTGAGAACATTTCTCTAACACCTACGATGGCTTTGCAGATTGTTTTCCCAAATCACTCAGCCCACGAAGATTCTGTTCTGCCCACAAAATCTGCATTGGCCAGGCGTGCATCTCCCCAGGCTGCCCCTATTGCAGCCATCTTCAACTCTTTCTCTGCTCATGGCAACACATGTCAAGTAGCCCTCATAAAAACAAAGAACTGAGGTGAGAGGATGTAGCAGTCTCTTTAAGGCTTGACTGGCTGATCAGTAAACATTCAAAGCACATTCATTCTGTTCAAGGCCTTGGACACGAGGCATAGACACAGCTGACTGCAGTGGGACAGTAGCTGTACACAGCCTGTAGTCATGTAGATAGTATGTGTTAGGCAGGATTCAAACCTCAATCTCCTGACTTTAAGTCCAGGTTTATTTTGGCTGTCATAGACAAACCATAGGCTACCCTGAGGAAAATTTGCACTCTGTTTTTTAACTGCTCTGAAGTAAAATTGATTGTATTTATATATACACTGAACTATCACTTGGAGAATACAAACTTTTGTGATTTACTTTACATACCAGTCACAGGTTTTAAACACGTTGTTCAACTTAGAGTATCGACTAGTGTTTTTGAAATTGGTTTTAGTTTCTTTATAGGATCCAGCCCAGTCATTATTCCCTATCGTCATGGGTGAGATGAAAGGAGCTTGTTTGGGGCAGCTTGTTTTACCTCTTAAGGTTTAAATTCTAATCCTCTTCTTGCCTTTGTTCAAATGGTCATGCGCCTCTGCTGTGGCTGAGCTAAGCTCCCAGGGCAGTTCCCAGGCTCACCATTACAGAGGCATGTTTGGGTCAGGAGTTAGTTACCTGCCTACTCCCTCCTCTTCATTGACTCTAGCTGCTTTTTGTCTTATCTTTTATGGGCTACTTTGGATTCATCACTAGTGGTTATCCCTAGGGCTTTTTGCTAGCTAATCAGTAAAACTGCATGTTCCCCTAAGGGATCTTTGCTTGCAGTCTCTTCAAATCTTACCCAGACAGAGCCTTATGTTAAAATAGCTCCATTCCGTCCTGGCCTCATCTCTATTTGGCCCTGGGCACTTGTTCTGCTGTATGCTGTGGTGGTGGGACATACCAGGTACTATTGAAAATGTGGATGCTACCTATGTCTTGTTCTTGCTCCACTGGTTTGACTGAAGTGACTTTTACAAATAGGATTTTCTGAAGAAAGGATGGGGAGATTGTTGTTGAGACCACGTTGGGAGAGATGTCACCTTCTTGTCTTCAGATTTTCATCTAATCATCCACATATTTATTAAGTGCCTGCTGTGTTGGACCGTATACTAAGCACTGAGGATAAAAAGACAAAGATTGAACAGTTCCTGTCCTTGTGGAGCTTACATTCTAGTTAAGGAGATAATACACATATATATCAGTATATACAGAACATACACACACAATAAATCGAGGCAGTGGGGAGTGGGCACTGAGGAGCTGAGGAGATCAGAGAGGCTTCATGTAGAAGGTGGTGCTTGAAAAGAGTTTGAAGGAAACTAGGAATTTCAGGAGGCACAGGGGAAGAGGCAGTACAGTGTAGGCATACATAGGCAACAGCCAGGGCAGAAGCTGGAGATGGGGAAGAAGTGGCCAGTAGGCCAGTGTACCTGGACTGATGACTCAGCTATAGGGGTGTGTGTGGGGGGGGGGTGTGGGTATATGTGTAGAAGGAACATGTGGGAAGAGTGGAAAGGTAGAAAGGGGCCAGGCTAGGAGGAGCTTTAAGTGACAGAGGAGTTTATAGAAGCTATTCCAAAAACCTCAGTGCGGTCTGAAGCTTTAATAAGCTTTAAAGGTGCATTAATCCCTTTGGAACCCTCTACATTGAATCCTAGAGGTAATAGGAGCCATTAGAGTTTGAAATGGTTAGACTTGTGATTTTGGAAAACCCCTTTGGTGGCCATGGGGAAGATGGAGTGGAATGGGGAAGGACCTGAGGCAGGGAACCCAGCTAGCAGCCTCTTGAAAGAGTCCAAGTGATGAAGGCCTGGACTAGAAAGGTAGCTATGTGAGTGGAAACAAAGAATCTGATGTGGGAGGAATCGTGGGCTAGATTAGATAAGATTTGGCAGCTGACTGGATAGGTGGGATGAGAGAGAGAGTTCTGTTGATTATACCTTCAAACATCTCTTGTCTATACCCCCTTCTCTGTTGACACGGCAGCCTTGTTGGGCCAAGCCCTCATCTCCTCACCCCCGTGCTAGCTTTTCAGTCTGCTTGCATCTTACTCACCCCAGTGTACTCTTCAACCCAGGGACATTGTTCTCTTTGCTGTTTGTCTCACAAGATACTCCATCTCCATTATGGGCATTTTCACTGCTGGTTGTCCTTGGTGTCTGGAATGTACTTCCTACTCATCTGCATCTCTTGGCTTCCCTGGCTTCCTTCAAGTCCCAACTAAAATTCCACCTTCTAAAGGAAGCCTTTCCTGGTTCCCTCTTAATGCTAGTGCCTTTCCTTTTTTGATTTGTCTCCAATTTACTCTGTATAAAACTTGTTTGTATATAGTTGTTTGCATGTTCTCTCCCCTGTTATACTATGAGCTCCTTGAGAGACTGTTTGTTTTTGTTTTTAACCTTTCTTTGTATCCTCGTTGCTTAGCACAGTACCTGGAACATAGTAGATGTTTAATGACTGACTAGACTGACTGACAAGAATGGTTAGTTCATAAGAGCTTAGAGAAAAGGTAGAAATAACTGGGGATATGTCAAAGGATTGTGAAATGAAGAGGGAGATTGTAGTGAAAACTTTTTTTTTTTTTTCCAGTAAAGTGTGAGGTGTAGTCCTCACTTAAGAGGCAGGGTTGTGGGGGTGCTGTGGGAAGCTTGGGAGAGAAGGGAAGGTTTAGAACAGCCTCCATGGTAAGTGTGATGGAGACTTCATTAGGGATGAGTAAAGGGACTACCTTGCTGCATTGAGGGTCCTGAGGAGATTAGCATAATAGCCCTTCTTCTGGTTCCATTCCTCTTCTTCTGGAGGAAGAAGATGGTACAAGCAGTTCAAGGTTGGAGTTAGGCAAGATGTGAGTAGTGATAGCATAAGGGATCAAAGCACTTGAGAGTAGAGGATAAGATGATGTTGAACTCACTGAAGTGTCTGGATTGGGGAGAGAGTAGAGAGGGGTCAGGAGAGAAGAGATGACGGCCTGGGAAAGTACTCCAGGGAGCACAGACTGGAACGTCAGCTGAGGACGAAGAACAGGTCTAGGAAAAGTGTGGCCCAAATAGGAGATCATCATTGGATAAAGGAACTTCTGAGTTCTTGTTTGGGGAGGGACTATTAAATTCGTAGGTGCTGTGAAATTTCTCCTTAGAAAAGCATTTCCAAACTGAGCTCAGAACCCTGCTCTTCTGCCAGATGGGTGAATGTGAATAGGTAGGTGTGCCGAGGGAATTTTGGTCCTAAAGGAGCATGAACATTAAGGAACCAAATAAAACCCATATTAGCTAGAGAGTAGCAACTGTGTAAGCGCTGAGTTTGTGTAGAGGAACCTGGGAAGTTAGGATCTCCTCATTCTGCCGTTAGTGTGAAAGTGATACCCTCAGTGCATGCAGTAGCTCAGGCCCCAGTCACCTTACGCCGTGACATCATTCAGTCTCCTCTGCCCTCCTCACTTCCTCTGTTGAGTCCCTACCCCACACAAACCATTGTCTTCTACTATTCCTTCTCATAACATGTGAGAGACTCGGGGACCAATCCATCCCATTCTGTCCCATCTTTGTCCTCCCCTTCCGCCACACAAATGTTGTGTCTTACACGGGGCATAGATTCCCTTCGTACTGTTCATGTCTGACACGTACAGATTCCTTGTTGCCTTCTTCTTCTATATTGTGTAGATACTCTCTAATATTATCCAGTATTTGATACTTACCTTATACCATCCCACACCAAACCGTCTTTCTGCATTTGTGCCATAGACTGCTCTCTTATGGTGTGAATGAAACTCATGCATTCCCCACCCCAGCCCATGTGTGATGTATACCCTCTATCATCTCACTTCTCACTTTACATCTGATAAAGCAGTTCTCCCCTTGGTTTCAGCACAAATATACAACCATTTCTCTTCACATTGTCCCCTGTTGCCTTTATCTGGTTCCCACGTTTTCTGAGTCTTCTTCTATTTTTGGTGTATTACCAGCTTTCCAGATGAGAGTTTATGGATTCTCTGTGTTCTAAAGGATGGGCAAATGACTTTGGAAAAGTGGTCCACAGCTCCCTCCTCATGGTGCAGTTGAGGAAATTGGAGGCTGGGAAGGGAAGTGACTTCCTCTTGCTGATGTGGCGAATCGCTGGTGGGTCCAGGACTCGAGACCAGGTTTTCTGATCTGAACTCTCATGTTCCTGCCACTTTAACCGTACTCCTTGCTAAATACCATTTACTAGCTCCAGTTTTCCTTTAATTCGTTTCATCCTATTTTACCTCATTTTGGTTAAAAAAAAATTGGTTTAAGAAATAGCTAGATGCCTCTCTGTCATCTAACCTTCAATGCTTTGAAGATCAGGCAGTTTTTTGGAGGCTCGTCACTTTGTTACCCATGACTTACGTAGTGTATTATTTCTTGAGCGGCTGTGGCAAATGTTCGGCTTACCTCCAGGCACAATTCCTAGTGTTCTTAGCACTTGGTGTGGATTTTAAAGATATAAATAACTCATTATGTAAAGTACTAAATGTTCTCACCATTGAGCATGCTCAGTTACATGTTTTTATATTCCCTAAACACTTAAACTTCAGCAAATTGGCTTAGTGTTCGAGTAGCTGTTTTTAGTGTAACTTTGGCTTTAGAAAGAGTAGTTTCATATCTGAATATGTTTGACAAATCCAGGGAAAGCTATTCCTAAGGGGTTCCAGTTATACTGGATTGTAGTGGTGTATACTTGCATGGTCTTTGGAGATAGGCTCAAAAAGCCATTCAGCTACCAGCAGCGTTTCCTTCCAAGTTTGTCCCTTGATTTCCAGCATCACAGAAATGGCTGCAAGCCTCATTGGATGAGAGAGTTACAGTGTTTTGATTTCTAGTTGACATTTTAGTAGAAATTTAATCACAGTTATCTAAACATTTCTAATATTAGTGCATATTTTTAGATGATAGCAAAAGCCTCTTTAGATACTTAATAGTTAATTTTGCTTTTTTCAAGTTGGCTAAAGCAGAGACCCAATGAGACCATGATAGACTATATACTCAATCCCTTTTTGGCCTGTCCTAGACACAACTCTAACCCTGGCCAGCAGCCACCAGTGTTCTTGATCACATGGGAGGCAGGGGCCAAGGTTGACGTTTCAACACATGTTATTGCTGCTTCTGGCCATACAACTTAAAATTCAGTTTTTTTCTAATGGTCAGGAGTGTCATGTCTATACATATAGCCTGCCCTATTTTATATTTGTTTTTCCCTGAAGTTGTAGTATAAAGTAAAGTGCATGCATTTGACTATGTAGAATACTGAGTATTTTAGACATCTCAAACTTGCTATGATAATTGGTAACATCCTAATAGGACAGTTAAAAGAGTTCTTCTTGACTCTAAAATCTCCCTTCCCTTCTTATTCAATCACCTGCCAAGTCCGGTTGAATCTTCCTTTGAAGTGTCTCTTATATTTGTCCCATCTTTTCCATTATCCCTACTTTGGATCCTTGTTTACTCATACCTGAATGTTTGTGAGTATCTTATAACTCATTTCCCTACATTCATACTCTTTCTCTAGTCCATCTAACCTTTCTTGTACACCACTGTCCTCTTTATATTTTCTCATTCATCTGCTTCAGTGACTGATCACTGCCTATAGGATGTAGACTGAACTCGCCAGTTTGGCATTCAAGGCCCTCCTCAGCCTTCCTGGCCCTCTCTGGTCATATGGCCCACTCCCCTTCTGGGTGTACAGCGTTCTCTGATCCTCAGAGTGAGGGTTCTGACTTGGATTTTCTTCTTCCTAGTGCACAGTGCCGTGGTAAATGCCCTTTCCTTTCACCCGTCCGGAAACTACCTGATCACAGCTTCCAGTGACTCAACACTGAAGATTCTAGACTTGATGGAAGGCAGGTTGTTATATACTCTTCATGGCCATCTGGTGAGTTCCATAAAGAAACACTTCAATGTCTCTGTAGATCCAGGGCCTTAAAGAAATTCGTCCAGACCTAAAATAATCTCAAGTAGCAGGACACAGTATGGAAAAATATTTTCTCTGGCCACGTTCTTGGTCCTTCTGTTGAACGGCATGGAGTGGCAGGTCAGAGAAAAAAGGTCTAGAGGATCCTCAATGATGTGGGCTGGAGGCCCTTAGAGAGCCTGTGGATCAGCCATGTGGGCAAAAAGATCTGCTGGAAAAAGGCTTGGGGAGGCAGGGTTTAAGAAATGACAAGGCTAAGGGCAATCTTATGTCTTAGGGGATACCACCACTGTCCTGGTAAGAAACCTTAGTTATGTTGGAAAGCCAATGCAGATGAAGCATTGGAAGTGGAGTCAGGAAGGCTTTGGTTTGGTGATAGGATCATGGTTGTCAGTCTGTCTGTAAAATGGGGATAATGGGGCAGCTAGGTGGAGCAGTGGATAGAGCTCTGGCCTTGGAGTCAGGAGGACCTGAGTTCAAATCTGGCTTCAGACACTTGACACTTACTAGCTGTGTGACCCTGGGCAAGTCACTTAATCCCAATTGTCTCACTGAAAAGCAAAAAATAAATAAATAAATAAATAAAATGGGGATAATCTCTGTAGACCTTAGCTCACAGGGTTGTAGTGAGGCTAACATGAAGGAAGGCATGTGAAGTGCTTGGCAAACTTGAAAGGCAGTGACGGTAGTCCACTTTGAATATCCTCAGAGAATGCTGTGCCTTTGCTGCTGCTGCCTCTGAACTTTATTGATATCATGCCCTAACCAGCTGTAATCCTTAACATGTTCTGTCCCTTCTGTCCACATTTTCTGGGAGAAGAGAAAACTGTGCTTTTTAGGAGTGGTAACAGCACATGCCATTCTGGGCCTCATTAGGCAAATCATTCAGAAATCTTTTTTCAACTTTCCTTTTTTTTTTTTACTATTCACTGAATTTTCTCTGAAGTTGAGTTCCAAGAGTTACCTCCTACTCTTTGAGAGCTTCCAAGCTGTCTGTCTAAAGCACCTTCTCAACTTTCCGGAGGAGCCAGGACCACCAAGGCCTGCTGTTGGTCAATGGCAGAACATTTTATTTGGGGCATGGGAGATTTGTTGCCTGATGAATTTGCCTCTCAAAGGAAGGATTTCCTGTGTGGATAGGATGTCTGCCTCCATGTTTCTGTTTCATGTGTTAATATTGTCGTCACTATGTAGGGGTACTTGGCAGCCTGGTCTAGTGGCAAAAAAAAACCAACCTTGGTTTTAGGTTCAGTAGTTCTGGGTTCAAGTTTTGATGCTGTCAATCACTAGTTGCATATCCCTGGATATAGAATACACCTCCTGAGCCTCTAGTGCACAGTGAGCGTCTCTGAGCCTCAATTTCCTTTGTCTGCAAAATGGGGATAATAATAATGATTCTGTCTGCCTTGCAGGGTCGTTGGGGTGAGGCTCAGATTGATAGTGGATATAAGCAGTCAGTGATTGTAAAGCACTATACAGATAAAGCTTCTATCATTACCACTCAGCTATAGCTCTCCCTGCATGATCTCTTCCCTTCTTCCCTTTCCCCCCCACTTTGTGTCACAGCCCATTGGTTGTTGGCTCTAGGGATTAGCATTTCATTACTTGTTCTTTACCAGTGAAACGGAACATTGGGCAGCTAAGGCTTTCCATCCCTGGGTCTTGCCTAGAGCAACCTTGGGCCCCATGCTGTCTGGCCATGAAGGCAGCAGGAGACTTCTTGCTGCTTCTGTTCAATGTGCCAGGGTTTTGTGGAGGCCGGAGAGCCTGTCTCCTACCAACCGCTGACTTCTTTCTGGCTCTGGCCAGGCTGTGTTCCAGTGACCTTTGAAACAGTATAACAGCCTCCAGTTAACCTCTTGGGGAGAGTTGCTTATATATAGGAAAGAAATATGTATGAAAAAGGGGCCTGGCATCAGCTTCTGTGTAACTTATGGCAGCTTCAGCCTTTTTTAAGGGATAGTTCTTTCTGTCTCGAGCAGTTCCTCTTATTGGTGGCAATATGGTATAGTGACAAGAACACTGTACTCTCAGGTTCAAATCCAGCTCTTCTCCTTTCTGTCTGGGTGACTCTAAATGAGACACCTAGCTTGGCTCAGCCTCAGTTTGCTTATCTGGAAAATGGATGTCATCATCCTTGTACTGCCAGTTTCACATAGAGGGCGGTGCTAACTGGTGTGATAGAAAGGCAGTCTACAAAGATTTATTAAGCACCTGCCATGTGCCAGATACTAAACCCTGGGGACACAAAAAGACAACAACAAAACAAAAACTCTCTGCTGTTATGGAGCCCACAGTCTAATGGGGGAGACAACATGCAAACAACTATATACAGACAGTTGTAAATTGTAGTAAATTGGAGATAATCAACAGAGAGAAGTCACTAGCATTAAGGGGGACCCAGGAAAGGCTTCTTGTAGAAGGTGGGGTTTTAAGTGGGACTTGAAGGAAGCCAGGAGGCAGAGATGAGAGGGAGAGCATTGCAGATATAGGGGATAGCCAGGCAGTGAAAATGCCCAGATTCTGGAGATATGGAGTGTCTTGTGAAAGGAACAGCAAGGAGGATGTTGTCACTCGATTGCAGAGAGAAATAAGATGTAAGAATACTGGAAAGGTAGGAGGAGGTCAGGTCTGAAGAGTTTTCTGTTTGATTCTGAAGGTGCTACAGAGCCATTGAGTTTCTTGAATTGGGGGATGGGAGGTAGGGTTGGACTGGTTAGACTTGTGCTGTAGGAAGATCAGGTAGACCTCTGAATAGAGTAGAGGAGAGACTGGAAGCTGGGAGACCAACCAACCAACAGTCTATTGCAAGTCTGGGTGTGAGAAGATGAGAATCTGGACCAGGGAGATCACAGTGTCAGAGACGGGAAGGGGCAGAAAGAAGAGATGTTTTGAAGGTATCATCACTAGATTGGCCGGGGAGGGGTGAGAGTGAGGAGTTGATGAACTTGGTGTTGAGCCTGGGGGACTGGGAAGATTGCAGTGCCCTTGACAGTAGTAAGGAAGTTCAGAAGGGGGAAGATTTTAGGGGAAAAGATAGTGAGTTCAGTTTTAGACATGCTGAATTTAAAATGTCTGCTGGGATCAGCATCAGTGTAACTTATGGCAGCTTCAGTCTTTTTTAAGAGAGAGTTCTTTCTATCTCAAGCATTTCCTCTTATTGGTCACTGTACTCTCAGGTTCAAATCCAGCTCTTCTCCTTCCTGGCTGGGTGACTCTAGATGAGATACCTAGCTTGGCTCAGCCTCAGGCTCTCTTGCCTACAGAAGACCCCGGCACATTGAACAGAAGCAGCAAGAAGCTGCCTGCTGCCTTCACGGCCAGACAGCATGGGGCCCAAGATGTCCACTAGGTAATTGGCAGTGTGTGAATGGAGGTCAGGAGAGAGGTTAAGGTTGGGTAAGCAGATCTCAGAATCATCTGTTAAGTCTACAGGAACTAATGAGCTCACCAAGTAATACAGTACAGAGGAAGGAGAATAGCAGAGGACCTGGACAGAGCCTGGGGGACCCCACAACTAGTGGGAACGATCTGGATGAAGAGTCAGCAAAGGAGACTGAGAAGGAGCAATCAGACAGGTGGGAGGGAGTGTAATGAAACCCTAGAACCTCCTGAATTTGGATACAGAGGACCTGGGGTTCTCTTCTTTATCAGCTGTGTGGCATTGTAAGTCACTTAATTTCTCTGGGCCTTAGTTTCTTTATCTTGGAAGGGAAGGAAATAAACATTTATATAGCACCTACTGTGTGCCAGGCATTGATTCTCACAACCACCCTCAGAGGTAGGTGGTGTTATTATCCTCATTTTATGATTGAGGAAACTGAGGCAAAGAGAAGTTTAAGTGACTTGCCCAGGGTCATACAGCTAGTAATTGTCTGAGGTCAAATTTAAACTCAGATCTTCCTGACTCCAGGCCTGGTGCTCTACCTACCACTGCCTAGTTGCCTCTTTGAAATAAAGATACTGGGCTAGATCAGGGGTGGGAAACCTACAGCCTCAAGGTCACATATGACCCTCCAGGTCCTCAAGTGTGGCCCTTTGACTGAATTCAAATTTCACAGAACAAACCCCCTTAATAAAAGCATTTGTTCTGTAAAACTTGGACTCAGTCAAAAGGTCACATGTGGCCTCGAGGCTGCAGGTTTTCCCCCCTGGGCTAGATGACCTCTAAGATCTCTTGCAGCTCTAAATCTGGGATTCCGTATAAAGGCAAGCTGTTATTATGATTGTACCTTTGCCTTGGTAGCTAATTATGCTAAAAATAATGTGGCATACTAACATGTGAATTTGGGAACAGGTGTGGCCCTGTTCCAATTGAAAAAAAAAAAAACAAAACCAAAAACCCCAAAACCCAAAGAAAAATACTTACCAACCAGATCAATTAGATAGCAGTTATTTGAGTCACAAAAGGTTTCCTACCTGTTATAGCCTTCCTTTAAATAGGATGCTGTCATAATGCTTTTAGAGTTCTCCAATTCTCCCTGACCTTCTGGTCTTCAGAAACACCTGGATTCTATAAGTTTGAGATACAGGGGGACCTTCTCTGAAAAGTAGCAGAGAAATTTGGAACCAGACCTGTTGCTTGTGGTTGGCAAACACTGGAAAGTACCCTTTTCAAATGAGTGAAATTTTTTAAGAAGAATTTTTTTTAAAAAATCACTTCTCTTGTGTGATAACCAGTTTACATCACAGCACTTGAGAGTTAGAAGGGGTTTCTATAGCTGTGTAACCTCTTCAACATGGCGATTAAGTGGTCAGAAAGCCTTGGCCTGAAGCCCTCCACGGAGGGAGCTATTTCCTGTGGCAGGCCACTCCACCAGCTCCAGTGCCTCAGAACTTATTCCTGACATCAAACCTCCATTTGCTTTTTTTCGACTTTGACCCAGTGCTCCTTGTTCTGCCCCCTCTTCTACATAAAAGCCCCTGTTAAATACAGGACCATAGTTCCCAGAGGTCTCTATCAACTGGTTCCTTCCCTGTTGCCTTCAAAGTGCTGAAGTCTTGTCTCCCTGAAAACCTTCACTAGACCCTAGGATCCCCTCCAGCTATTGTCTTGTATCCATTCCGTTTCTCAGCCAAACTCCTTGGAAAAGGTGTTTACACTGTCTTGCTTCACTTCTCCCTCACTCTTTGGTTCTTTGCATTCTGGCTTTTGGTTTTATCACTCAAATTACTGTCTCCAAAGTTACCAGTGGTTTCTTAGTTGACACATCTGGTGGCCTTTCCTCAGCCCTCATCTTCCTTGGCCTCTGCTGCCTTTGGCCCTCCTGCTCTTTGGATTTTGTTGTTGTTCTTGAGTCATTTTCAGTTGTGTCCAACTCTCTGTGACCCCATTGGGGGTTTTCTTAGCAAAGATACTGGAGTAGTTTGCCATTTCCTTCCCCAGTTCGTTTTACAGATGAGGAAACTGAGTTAAACAGGGCTAAGTCACTTGCCCAGGCTCATACAGCTAGAGGTCAGATTTGAACTCAGGGTCTTCCTGACTCCAGGCCTCGTACTCTAGCTACTGTGACACATAACTGCCCCATTGGGTTTTTGTAGCATTCTTGTTTTGGTTTGCCTCCAGAATAACTGCTCTTTCTGTCTCCTTTGCTGGCTCTTCATCCAGAGCCTTCATCCACTCCTAACTGTGGATGCCCTAAAATTCTGTCCTGGGCTGCTTTCTCTTTCCCCTGTCTACTCTCTGTCTCGGTAACCCCATTAGCTCCCATGCTGTGCACTCTGACCTCTGTTCAGATGATTCTCCAGATCTGTATATCCATCCTCAGCCTCTCTCCTGAGCTTCAATACCATCTCATCAGTTGCCTGTTGGACATTTAGAACTTGATATCCCAGAGGCAGGTAGATATTGTCATAGTGTGCAGAGTGCTGGATATAGAGCCAAGAAGACCAGAGTTTAAATATGAGCCCAGACACTTACTAGCTCTGTGACCTTGGGCAAGTCACTTAGCTTCTCTCTGGTTCAGTTTCCTCCTCTGTAAAATGGAGGTAATAAAATGAACAAATATTTGCAAAGCTCTTTGCAAACCTTAAAGTGGTATATAGATGTTCGCTATTATTATTGCTGTCTAAAACACAACATATCTAAAACTGAACTTGTTATTTTTCCCTCTAAACTCTCTTATCTTCCAAACTTCCCTATTTCTCAAACAGTTGGTGCTCAGAGGCACCAGCATCCTTTCAGTACCTTAGGTTCATAATCCTAGCATTATCCAGTACTCCTCACTCTCATCTCATCTGTCTAGTCAGTTGCTAAGTCTTGCTGTGTCTGCTTTCACAACATCTGCATCTGGCCCCTTCTCTCTGCTCTCACAGCTGCCACCTTAGTTCAGACCCTCATCATCTCTTGCCTAGATTATTATAATAGCCTCCTAAATTGGTCTCTTGCCTATCCTCCATCAAAATGACTACTACCAAAGTAATTTTCTTTTGGGCTATTAAACATCTCTCTAAAGCCCTATGCAACCTGGTCCCAACTTATCTTTCCAGCCTCCCAGGACATTACTCACACTCTATGACCTAGCCAGACTTCCCCCAAACTGGCCTTCTGTGTTTTCCTCACTCATGGCATGCTATTTCTTATCTCAGTGCCTCTGCACTGGGCAGAGGTGCAGCCTTTCCTAGTCTTTCCAGTTCGAGTGCCATCCCTCCCAAATTATCTTGTATGTAACTGCTCCCTCTGGGTATTTATTAACTTTATATTTATCCCCTCTCTGTTTTTATATGTTCTTGTTATCTCCCTATAAAAAGGTAAACCAGTAGAGATTTTTATTCTTTGTACTGATATCCCCAGTGCTTACCACAGCACCTGGTGCAAGTGCCTACATAAAATGTACAAATAAGTGGTTGTTGGTTGATTGATCTCCTCTGAGTCTTGTCTTCCTCAGGCTAAACTAAACATCCACAGTTCCTTCAGATGGTCCTCATAAGTAGCAAGTATAAGCCCTTCACCATCCTCATTGCTCTCCTGAATGTTCTATTTTATCTATGAGCTTTCTAAACTGTGTTACTGAGAAGTCAGAACAGCATTTCAGATTTGGTCTGACAGTGGCCTAGAAATTCTTCTTCTTTTTTTTTGTTTTTGTTTTGTGAGGCAGTCGGGGTTAAGTGACTTGCACAAGGTCACACAGCTAGTACGTATCAGGTGTTTGGTCTGAGGCCGGATTTGAACTCAGGTCCTCCTGACTTCAGGGCCGGTGCTCTATCCGCTGTGCCACCTAGCTGCCCCCTAGAAATTCTTCTTCATGGAAATTATTCTTTTCTTCATGCAGATGAAAATTGTATTCTTTTTTTCTGGCTATCAGAATACTCTATTGTAGTCCACTATCTCTCCCCCCTCTCTCTTCCCCAATCTTTTCTAACAAACTGCTCTTTAACCATATCTTTCTCGTTCTGTGCTTAGGAAGTTGACTTTTTGAACCTAAGTATAGAATTTCACATTTACCCCATTAAACTTCATCTTAGATTCAAGCCAGTGCTCTCCCTTACTTTCTTAGTCACAGAGAATCAGTGTGACATGGGGAATAGAGAGCCAGCCTGAAAACCAGAGTTCAAAACTGGGTTCAAGTCCCACCTTGGACACTTGCAGGGATGGTAACGACCTGCATTGGTAGAGGGGGTTTACTCATCTGGCATTTTCTGCCAGAAGTGTGAAATTCACCACCAGAAACAATTTTGGTACCAGATTAAATTGTAATTGGAAAATGTTTAATAAAATAAGTAAAAGTACAATAAAACATAGATAACTGATAATTTGTAGTTTTAAAGTCAATATGGGACAGAGATCTGTTTCTATTTAAATTTGACACTAGCTTCTATGGTAATGAAATTGCAGGTACAGTCCCTATCCCTATCCTTTAACTTCTCCTGTTACTCTCCTTTATGAGATACTACTACTCATAATCATTTATCATCCTTTGTAAAATCTTACTGGTAGGTTTACATTGTAAGCTTTTTTTGGGTGCCATCTTTCTCTCCTTGGTAAGTGAGTAAGTTTTTGCTAACTGAAACGCTTTCCTGACTGTCTTGTGCCGATTGATTGCATAGTTTCAGCGTCTATACAGAATAATCATAATTGCTGTGTCATTTCTGTTGTCTCTTTCCTATTTTTAATTATGAATCACTTGTTTGAATAGTTTAGAATTGTGTTGTTTCAATTGTGTGTGTTCCATGTCTTTTTCTTCTTATTCTTTCTTCTAACTTTTTACTAATTCTGATCTTTGCTCTAAGTTGGTAGTCTCTGCATAGACAGGTGATTTAGAGATGACTCCTATGTCAATATATTTTTTCATTTCTGTTAAAATATTGCAGGTTTCATTTTTTTGTGATGTTATTTGGTACTTGCCATATCCAGTGCTTACGAACTCTTTTCTTGCAGAAAATGTTCATAATGTAAAGGCACATATCCTCCAAGTCTCTGACCTTGCCTTTCTTTTTTCCAGAGCTGCACTTTCCAACAAATTTCTTACGGTCCTTACCTTTTCCTACTTTTGCATCAAGTCACTGTATATTATATATATAATTTGGAGGGTTTTTCTTATCAAGTTCTTCATAGAATTTCTCTACCTCTCCATCTGCTCCTGATGTTGGCACAGAAGCTGCTATTATTTTCATGGTTGTCTTTTTTGCAATACCTACAATCATTGTAATATGAGGTAACCAATAAAATCAACCCCATCAACTTCTTTCTTTGCATCTCCAAGGAGTATCTACGTGATATACTTCAATTTAACGTCAAATTCCTTCTTCTGGTTTTATTTATAGCGAGAGTATCAAGATTAAAATGTTTGAACTCCTTCAGTACTATGTCTAATTCCTAGTCATTGGACAAGGATCTTTCATTTAGAGTACCAACAGCCAAATCAAAGTTTATAGACAATTGAAAAATTGTGATTCTTAGCATAAGTAGAGGAGGAGTAGGACTAAGGGTCATCCTGGGTGGGTTTTTTTGTTGTTTGTTTGTTTGTTTGTGGATTGCCAAGTCACTGATGAAAGGAGCAAGAATGGCTTGTGGGTACTACACTGGACATCTGTTATCAAGTTGACATCAAACTTTTTTTTTTTTTGGTTTGTTTGTTTTAGGCAATTGGGGTTAAGTGACTTGCCTAGGGTCACACAGCTAGTAAGTGTCAAGTGTTTTGTCTGAGGCCAGATTTGAACTCAGGTCCTCCTGACTTCAAGGCCGGTGCTGTATCCACTGCGCCACCTAGCTGCTCCGACATCAAACTATTAACAATGACTGAGTCTAGTCATTCAACTAGCAATTCTGAATACATCTAATTATCCTATTCTGTATAATTTCTTATTTTTTTTCTGCAAGAATAGGTAACAGGGGACTTTGTCTAATACTTTGCTAAAATCTAGGAAAAATATACTGGTACCATTTTTCTGATCTACCAGTCTAGTAACTGACAATAAAGGAAATAAGGTTTGTAGTCATGACCTGCTCTTCCTTTTTTGTGAATGCACCTTTTTTTGGTGGATATTCACTAAACTGCTCTTACCAATGTAGAAATTTTCCAGAAATCAAAAGTCAAGTTCACTGTCCTATAGTTTGTAGACTCTTTTTATTGCCTCTTTTTTTTGAAAATCAGACATTTGCCCGTTTCAGTCCTGAAGTACATCTCCTGTTCTCCAAGATCTTTTAGATATTCCAGACAGTGGCTCAGCAATCTTATTCCCAAGAAGTAGAGAAAAAAAGGAAACTTCCCTGTGACCACTCTGGGAAATTTAGTGAGTCAGAGGCCTAGGAACTGGATGATTTAGGAGACTGAGGAAGCAAGTAGAAGGAACATAGTGCCGTAGAATCCTAGATCCAGAGCTGAAAGTTCCATTCACTTGCCGTACAGTTCAACCTCCTCCTTTTACTGATGATGGAGCTGAGATGCAGTGGCCTTAGTGACTTCACCAAGGTTCCTTTGGGAATAAACACATACCAGAGGCAGGATTTGAACTAAGGTCTTCTGACTCCAGAGCAGTGCAGAATCTTTGTGACCCCTTAACCTAATAATTGGATATGGATTAAACACCATCATTTTTAACATCTTTGTCTTTTTTTCTACCTCTGCTGTGGCCATCACTGGAGAAGTGGAAGGGCCACAACAGCTGCGGGGGCTGGCACTCTGGTAGATTTTCCGGTTGCTTTCTTTACAACAATGTTATGAGGGAGGAAAAAAAATAGAAGCGTAATGAGATGTAGCTTGTCCAAGGTTACACAACACCAGTATGTGTGGGAACTAGATTTGAACTCATATCAGATTTCATCTCTAGTATCTTCTCTCCCCCCTCTCCCCCCATATACTGTTCTGCTTCTGTGTAACCCAAATAAGAAGAATCAGGGGTGGATTTGAGACTGTTGTAGTTCTTCCTTTTCCCTAGGTCATGGTTGAATTTGGCTTGGCATATTTCATACAGTGTCCTATGGATCATCTGAATGACTGTGAGCCCAGGTTGCCCAGTGAAGGCTGGAGCATATGAACTGTATATGTTCATATGTTCAACTGTGGCTTGGCTCTCTAATTCCTAGGCTCTGAGGCTTGCTAAGTATTTTTAGGACTTTTGCCAGCCCTAAAAATGAAGAAACCAGTTTAGTATTGCAAATGACTTTTTGTCTTTTTCCCTCTACCTTCTCAAAACTACATCTCCTTGTTGCTTTTAAAAAAAAAAGAAAAGAAAAGACAGATTGCTACTAAGATTGGTCATGGCACTTGAGCTAGTTTTGAATAGGCTTGGTATTGGTATTTACTGCTGGCAGCAGTTGAAAGTTTATCATTCCCTGGAGGGGTTCCTGAAATAGTCAGCTATGACTCATTGTTTGGGTAGCTGTATTGAGAAGGATTGTCATGGATGAGGAGGAATTGTTATGTGGAGAGAGAGGAATTATGATATGGATAGAGAAAGAGCACCATCTCCTCCAAGTATAGAATTCTTTTGTGTTTATAATGAAGGAGCCTGCAGATGCTCGTATAAGAGCCCAAAAAACAAATATTCTCAAGACAGGGATGGTGGGTGGGTTAGGGAATTTAGGTAATGTGAGTCAAAATAGAGGGATTTAAGTCAGCTAGGTGTGGCATAGTAGAAAGAGCATTGAATTTTGGAATCAAGAAGATGTGAGTTCAAATCCTACCTCAGACACTTGCTAGCTGTATGACTGGGGCAAGTCACTTCTCCCAGCCTCAGTTTCCTCATTTATAAAATGAAGAGGTTGGACTCAATGGCCTTTAAAATCTTTTCCAGCTTTAAATCTATAGCTTATAAATATTTTCATACCAAAAATTGTCATATGTAATAATTGTTTTTGATAACATAATTTTATAGGAGAAAAGTATCACTATCACTAGAATATACCCATAGAACACAGGGTTCCTTGGACTATAGCTTGGAAAATGCTGATATAGGAGATTGATCTTTATAGCATCTTAGCTCTATGATTGTCCCTTGTATATTTGGCAGACTTTTTATATTAGCAGAGAGCCTTATTTATCCAAAACAGAATCATTTAGCTTCCATGGTCTTTAGTTGGCAGCTCCAGGGCTGAAGTTTGCCAGTATTTGCTGCTGTTTTTCCAGTGACAGAGCTGGCTTTAACAAAAATTAAGAGGCCAATTGGATTATGCAATTCACTTGAATGATCTGAATTTCTGGTTGGGTTAAAATTAGTCCATCACCCAGGTTAGCTACATTGGGATTTCTGAGGATTTGTGATCATTGAGTGCCAGTTACCACAGTGGTTCCAAACAAAGTGCTGCAGAATTTGCAAAAGTAGGAAAAAAAATGTGTGTCAGGTCTACGGCAACATTAGTCACCCAAATGAACGTCTTGTTCTGAATACATTCTTAACTTGTGAGAGTTTGTGTAGGAGAATATTTTGGGTCCAGATTTCATTCTCACTCTGACAGCTAACTTCTGTTCTGGGAGAATTATTTCTAAGTGTAGTTTATAAGAGGAGGAGAGACTTGGTGTTCCTTCAAACATTGACTAGTTGGCATGTCAGGGATGTGTGTTACCAGCTGATGGGTCCCATTATACCTAGGGAGAATGGCCAAGTTTTGATTCTAAGTCAGCTGGCCTATCACCCTGAGAGAGAATTAGAGACAGAAGTGCGTAGCTCTAATTTGATGTTCTGCAGCTGCTTTATCACATACTATAGCTACTTATTTTTATTCTGAAGAAGCTTTGCAGTAGTGAAATCCTTTCATATCTTCATCCTTATGCATGAGACTCAAAATGGTACTTGGGCTGTTTATTGAAATGATAATGTTTTCATATTTTGTTCTAGGAAGGTGTTGATATCAGAGGGGAAATAAACAGTCTCGTACTAGACAGGTCTTTTGATTGGTCGAGGGCAGTACCCTGTGACCAACTCTAACCTGGTTTAGAGGAAGGAAGAGAACATGCCATATAAAGAATGACTGGGAGCTACTTTGGGGATGGTCAGGCAGGAGAAGAGAAGACTTCCAGGGACACATGGTCACGGTCTTCAAATATCGGAAGGCTAGACTTGTTCAGCTTGTCCTAGATGATAAATGAGGAGCAATGGGTGCAAGGTAGAGAGGTAGATTTGATCTCAATTTGAGACAAGGCTTCCTAACAATGCGAGCTGACCAAAAATGGAATGCCTTGCCTCATGAGGTCTTCAAGTAAGTTCTCTGACCTCTGTCAGAAGCCATAGAGGGGACCCCTGCATTGGTTAGAGTCGAGTCAGGTGGCTTCTGAGGCTCCCCCCAGGGCTAAGATTCTGTGATTATGATGAAATAAAAGTGACGCTTCAGTGGGTTTCTTTTGGCCAATGGGCATACAATTTTTCTTTTGCTTCCATTCCTCCGTTTGTGAAATAGGCAGAGCCTATTCCTGGGGGGTTAAAAATCAGTGGTTTTAAAGAAGACAGAGGTGAGCCTCCCTGGACCCTGTGCATTTCTTTACCCTTCTGTTTATTTAAGGCTTGCTGAGTCAGAAGAGTAGAATAGAAGCCACTGTATGGAAAGAATTCTTTGGAGAAAGTGGTTCTGTGAAGCCAAGAAGTTAGATCCATATAATTTCATTATGACTCCTATCTTTTGATCTATATGGTAAGACTGCATGACCTTTGGCCTCTCCCACAAGAAGACTTTGGCGGGGAAGTATCTTTGTCCTCAGGGTTAAGAAAAAAAAAATCCTTTGTGATTGTTCTCTGTCTTTTCTGTGCATTGGCACTTTTGCCTTCCTTTCTGGCTCTTATAACTCTTTTGTACTTTTTCTCTGATATAATTAAACAAGAGATTTTAGATAGTGGAGAGGATTAAAAAAAGAGAGGAAGGAGGTACATTAGACTAAGAAGAAAGCCTGCAAAAACACATTATAGTTGTATGTCAGTGATATGTCCACTACCTTCCATCCTGATACAAGATAAATCTCAGGAATTGACTCTGTCTCCTGATTGGTGTCAAGGTTGGGCCTGGTGGAATTGATTCAGCTGTTGGGGCTGATGCTGGTGGTGGGAACCCCTATCAAAGCAAATGATGGGAAAGAGCCTGGCTAACCTGCCTTGTGACTGGGAGATTGCTTCCCCGAGGTTGTAATTTTATTTCCTAGGCTCAAGTTAATGTAGCACACATGAAGTACATTCTGTTATAGTGGTATAGAGCCATAGGCTAGATGCTAAAGGAGTAAAAACATTGGAGATATTGTCCTTCCCTTTAAAGAGTTTACTGTCTGAGGGGCAGCTTGGTGGTACAGTGGATAGAGCTCTGGCTTTGGAGTCAGGAAGACCTGACTGAGGTCAAATCCGGCCTCAGACACTTGACATTTATTAGCTGTGTGACCCTGGGAAAGTCACTTAACTCTGATTGCCAAAGCAAAAAAAAAAAAAAAAGGAGTTTACTGTCTGTAGGGGAGGTTTGTATGATTATAAACATGTACCTATGAAATAATGTAAGTTCATAAGAGACATACTATGTGAATTTGGAAGAAGGGAAAACTTTCTGATGAGGGTTGGTAGGGACAGGATCAGAGGAAGCTTCCTGCATAATATAGTGAAAAAAAACACTGATTTCAAAGTCAGAATACCCACGTTGCAACTTTTCTACTTGCTATGTACCTTGGATTAACCCCATAACCTTAGAGGCCTCAGTTTCCACATCTATCTTCAGTCAGTAAACATTAAGGGCTAACTGTGTGCAAGGCACTCTGCTAATCTCTGAGGATATAAAGAAAAATGAAACAGCCCTTGCCCTCATTAGCTTAGAGTCTAATATAAGTATGTGTAGCATATATGCAAAATGAATAAAGGATAGTTTTGGAAGGGGATACACAAGCAGCCCTGGGGACCAGGAAAGGCTTTATGAAGAAGGAGGGGGCAACTGAACTGAGTTTTGAAGGAAATGAGATTCCGAAAGGAGGGAGGCCAGGAGAGAGTATCTTCCAGTCATGAGGGGACAGCCAGCGCAAAGACACAGAGCATCATGTGTCTACAAATAGTAAGTAAGCCATTATAGTAGGAATACAGAGGCCAAGCGAGGGAGTAAAGTGTAAGAAGACTGGAAAGATAAGAGACGGCCAGGTTGTGAAGAGCTTTAGATGCCAAACAGAGGTGTTTGTGTTTGATCCCAAACGTGTTAGGGAGCCTTGAAGTTTTATTTTGTTTTGTTTTGTTTGGTTTTTTTTTTTTTTTTTTTGGAGTGGTAGGGAGGAATAACACCTGAGTTTTAGGAAAATCACTTTGGCAGCTTCGTGGAAGATGAGTTGGAGTAGGGAGAGGATGATTTCTTTGTTTCCTTCTAGCTCTAAATCCTGTGATCCTAAAAGGTTAAAATGGACCTTGAAGGATGGGCAAAATTTCAAAACACAGAGAAAGGGAAGCATGGGGAGGAGAAGGACATTTTAAGGGAAGAAATGATGCAAGCACAGACTTGGCAGCTGGAAGAATTTTGTGGGTGACCATTTTCTAAAAAGTCTTTTTTGGGGGTGGGTGTATAGTACTTGTATTGCTATGGTTAATCAAATGCATTTTTTAAGTGCTTACTATGTGCCAAGCATTGTGCTAAGTGCTGGGGATACAAAGACAAAGTGAAACAATCCTTGACCTCAACGACCTTACATTCTTAAAGGGGAGACCTCATGTACAAATGTTAGTGTATAGCAGAATATATACAGAAAATAAATACAAGATAATTTTTCGAGGGAGGACACTAGCAGCTAGGAGGGATCAGGAAAGGGTTCATGTAGAAGGGGGCACTTGTATCTTGAAGGAAACAAGAGGTGGAAGTGAAAAGGCAGGACCCTTGTGGGATGGGGGAGTGAAGGAGAAGAAGGGTGGCCAGAGGAAAGGCATGGAGATGGGAGGGGTGGTGTTAGGAAAGAAGAACTGAAAGTAGGCCATTATGCATGGATCTTAGAGAGGGTCAACAAATCTTTCTGTGAAAGGTTTCTTTAAGCTAGATTTTGAAAAAGTAGTTTTGCTGGTAGCTTCAAGTTCAGATCCCTTTTTGCTTTAGGATATATTACTATCCTTTGGTCTTTTTTTTTTTTTTTCAGATGAAGTATCTTTTTCTGTTAAGCAGCATGTAAGCGTGTGTGTGTGTGTGTGTGTGTGTGTGTGTGTGTGTGTGTGTGTGTG